>NW_016823697.1:223553-258544 GCF_001698545.2 Rhinopithecus bieti
AGTGATATAGTTAACTTTAAAACAGAATTGTGGTTTTTGTGTGAACTTTTAAAATAAATAGCTTTAATATTTTCTTTGAGCTTTTCATAAACAGAATCATTGGTGAAATTTATGTATTTTGGATTTTGTTTAATATATGACATTTTCCCTATACAGTTGATCTTTGCCAGTTCCTCTCATTCCTTTAAGCCCTTGATCCCAGCACTTCTCAAAATATTTGTTAAAGGCGAGTCCTTCTCTTCTTTCCAATTTGTGGTAGGTTAATATTGTGCATGACCATACAGAGCTTGCCCCATTTGTGACTCACCATGGGAGTTTGAAAACACTTGAACTGATCTACATTCAATGAGAGGAGGTCATTGATTACAGGAAGTTCCAGTGTTGTGGAAGTTTCTAAAGTGCTTACTTGCAATTTCTGCACTACTTTACACATTTTTTGTAAAGAAATGAGAAATAGGTGTATGTACCTGTGCTTACTCAAGGTGTTATGGATCAAAGAAGGCTAATATAAATTTATTTTCCCCAATTTTACGTAAGTAAAAATAATCTGCAGACCGGTGCTAGACTGGGGCCCACACTTCAAATTTCCCTATTCTCTAATCAGCATCCATAATCCTCACGCTTACTGAATTATGTTATTCTCTTTGTCAAAAGAGAAAACTAAAATGGCATGAATTATTTTAACTTTCTGACCCCCAGTAAATATTATGTACACATGACACACACCACAAACAATTGTTAATGACCTAATATTGGTTCAAATGTTGTGTTATATGTTTAGAAGTACACTGATAAATAAAACTTGATAATCCCTGTCCTTTAGGAATTTAAAGTCTAAGAGTTTTGGGGTCTAGAAAATTTCAATATAATAATAATATAATGAATGCAAAAGAGATATGCAAAAAGTGTGAGGAGGCAGAAAGGGTACAAACTGAGGATTTGGTTCTTGGATTAGGTGATACCTTAGTTGATTGTTGAATAATAGTAACAGTAAGAGTAAGCAAGAGTTGTAGGGAAAAGGTGTGGAATGGGACAAGGGGTACCTACGAGTACTGTGTTGAGATTATTGTGGAAAGAAAAGATTGGAAGCAGGAGACTAGGAGGCTAAGATTATGATTGATAGGCATTGATTTTTCTACCAGGATAAGTAGACTGCTCCTTAATTGCAGTTCCTGCACATTTTTTAGTTAGTTTGTGAGTGTCTATTAGAATCTCCATGTCTGCTTTATTGACAAACATACTAATTGGGGCATACTTAGCATTTCACTATCCTAATCTTTGGTGGCTAAATCAATTTAGCATGACCATATAGTAATGTTTCCCACTTTTCCTGTGTAATCTGGCCAGAAACTGGAACTCTGATCATTCAATCACAAATGACAGTTTATATAATGAAACACAAGAATATACTAAGTACTCGTCTTGTTCCAATGTGATTCGATTTTGTGTACAATTCTTTGCTGACATCAAAAGTCAGCATACAGGTGATTACGAATAAGTTTTTAAAATACTGAAAGAATAAATGAATAATGAAAGAAGTGGTTTTTATTTTCAATATAATATATTGTGGTCAGTTTACTTTTAGAGTTACTGCGTGCACTGCTTTAAATCTTTTTAGCAAAGAGGTAAGAAATAAATGTATGTGCTTATACTTTCTCAAGGTCAAAGGTGAATAATATCAATGTATTTCCCCAAAGTAAACAAAATCTTTTTTTTTAAGATAGTCTTAAAGTACAGGGGCTTTTAAATTTGCTCAATATTTTGGTATCTTGAAGAGAAGATACTATTCAAATGTCAGGCGTTTAAAAATGATCATTTTAGCATTTTAGGTGCTTTTATCTGTAAGCCTAACTATTATTTGTAACTTTCAGCCAAACAATCATGATAGCATGTGTCAGCCCTTCAGACAGAGACTTTATGGAAACGTTAAACACCCTGAAATATGCCAATCGAGCTAGAAATATCAAGAATAAGGTGATGATCAATCAGGACAGAGCTAGTCAGCAAATCAATGCACTTCGTAGTGAAATCACACGACTTCAGGTGGAGCTCATGGAGTACAAAACAGTAAGCTAATGCGTTTGACTGCATTTTGTGATACATCTAAGGCTGGCACTTTCTGAACACAATAATGCCTTACACATACGTGTGTCTGGAATCTCTTTGTTGTCATAATAGTGTCCTCCTTCCTTTTGGAGGTAGGAGTCTCTAGTTTTCCTTGTGGGCAGGGCAGTCTTTAACTATGTTCAGTCTAACCTAACAACTGTTTGTTCAAAAGCTTTCCTACCCATTTTTTTTTTTTTTTTTTTTTTTTTTGAGATGGAGTCTCCCTCTATCACCCAGGCTGGAGTGCAGTGGTGTGATCTCAGCTCACTGCAATTCCTCCTCCCAGGTTCAAATGATTCTCCTGCCTCAGCCTCTTGAGTAGCTGGGATTATAGGCACCCGCCACCACACCTGGCTGAGTTTTGTATTTTTAATAGAGATGGAGTTTCACCATGTTGGCCAGGCTGGTCTTGAACTCCTGACCTCAGGGGATCTGTCCACTTTGGTCTCCCAAAGTGCTGGGATTACAGGTATGAGCCACTGCACCTGGCTAATCAATTTCTTTAGTAACAAATACACTGTGGAGTGTTCTGCTAGAGGCGAAAGGATTTCTTTTGCCTTGGGGTTGGTAAGATAAAAGCGCTCTTGGTTGGAGAACGTATAGTTATAGAGTATCCTTAAGCAAAACTCTTGTGTTTTTGACTCCTCAAGCAACAAGGACATTGTTTTCCTTTACTAGGGTAAAAGAATAATTGACGAAGAGGGTGTGGAAAGCATCAATGACATGTTCCATGAGAATGCTATGCTACAGACTGAAAATAATAACCTGCGTGTAAGAATTAAAGCCATGCAAGAGACAGTTGATGCATTGAGGTCCAGAATTACACAGCTTGTTAGTGATCAGGCCAACCATGTTCTTGCCAGAGCAGGTATGCGGGTAGGGTGGGATAAGTGAGGGATTAACTTCTGGAGGGTAGGGAACATTCTTTGTGTTCACTAATTACCTAGCATAGTTGAAATAGAAATGCCAGTCTCTGTGTATACAGTCTGTGGTTTTAAGCTAAATACCTAATTTCAAAAAATAATAAATTCTTATATAAACAAAATATTCCCTTTATAATAATACTATCTTTTGGTCTGCCCATCTAAGAAAGGGTAGAAAATTTGCTGTAAGCGTTGTGTTTTAAAAAATTACTGTTTTGTTTCCCGACTTTTTTTTCTCCTGTTTTGTTGAAGTCTTAATTTAAAGGAAAATTTTTATTTCATATTTTGTCTTTCAGGTGAAGGAAATGAGGAGATTAGTAATATGATTCATAGTTATATAAAAGAAATCGAAGATCTCAGGTATAGTTCATGTTCTGTAACATATAATGCATATGGTTTTTTGGATTTTGCAATGTTATAATATTTCTGTTTGTTGAGCTTATTGTTTGGCAGTTGTCCATGGTGATATTTCAGCCCTTTGGTTAGGTTAACTTTAGGAGACTTGTTACTTACCTTTCCCTTGATGTCATATTCCAAGCTCCTTTTCTCCCCTCTCTTCCCGTATTATTCTCCTACTCTTACTGCTATATCCCAATATTGGGTGCTTACCTAACTTGACATATGAAACAGGCAAAATTTATGTTGCTGAAGTTATCTTTGATGCCTTTCCTTCATATGCCTCTTTCCTCATCACTTGGGAATAGATCAATATCTACACGTCATCTCCAATTTTTTGAATCTCCTGTTCTCTTTTATATCTTTAGCTATTCCTACATGTAAATCATGGCATACCTACTAATTTGCCTGCCTCTCTGTGGTACATCTATTCACATTTCATACAACATGCCACACATACTTGCATATGTCAATACCATGACTGGGGCTGGGGGCAAGCATGACATAAAGAGTTCACACTCTAGGTTGGGCAGCATACATAAATCATCACATGTAGTAAACAGAATGACAGAATTTAGTTAAAGGATGCCCATGCCTGGTGTAGGAATGTGGAGGGGAGTAGACGGGGAATAGGGTTGGGAAAGAAGGTTACGTCAATAATATTTTCAGGTTCCATGGTTTGCTGTGATGACTGAGCTATTTTTTTCTTGAAGGAAAACTCTAGTCAGCTCCATGGCAGAGCATCTAAGTAGTTCAAATCTCACTTCTGCTAACTATTTGTAGAACATAAGCAAATGGGACAGTTACCCTGTCTTGTATTTGTGTTCTCTTTCTCTTCCTCTGGCTATTCTAGAGGTTCTCAAACTGTGGCAAGTACTATCGCCACTGTTTCTGGCTACACAAGGCACACTGGATCTCTTAAATGTTTCAAAAAGCAAAAACAAATGAAAACACATCCTGATGTGGCAATATAGTTATTCAAGTATAATTTTATTCTGTGTGTGTGTGTGTGTGTGTGTGTACATATGTATTATATATGTTTGCATAGTACATATATATATAATTTTTCATGCTTCACGTTTTTGACAGAGACCTTTGGGCACTGCATCCTAGTTCTGCTCAGCAGCCAACCTGGACTTGCAGTTTCTACCCCTTGTTGGCAGTACTGTTCCTCGCCTACTGCTAAAACTTTGTTCTCTGACCAGTCTTTCCTGATTTTGTTGACCCCATCTTTACCACTCCTTGAGACACAACTGATAGCTCTGTTTTTTAATTCTTGAAGATCCTCTTCCTGCTCCTAGGCTGCTTCTCTTATCGCTTTTATTTCTTTGGCACTTGCCAATTGTTAAAGCCGATTGCCTATTCCAGTTCTTAGTCTCTCTTTCCTTTCCTCCACTCTGTATTCTAAGGTTGTACCTCGGCTTTTTGTCACTGTTAGGCAAATTGCTTGACTAATGTCCTTATTTCCTAGAAAACTGCCAGAACCACTTCCCCTCCTTCTAGTGGCTAAAAGTAGCATCTAATATCTTCCTTCTTCTAAGTCTTGAGTTAAGACTATTCGTTCCTTAAGCCATTTAGAGAACAGAGATGACTCATGAGCCCTGAGTTCAATCGCTGATCACATCTTTCCTGGTATAGGTTAATACCTTGTTCCAGATCCTCAACTTGTCTCCCTGTAGGCCATACAAAAAGTAGATTCTGTTAATGTACCCTGGAGTTTGTGGAGGTAATCCCTAAAAGGCCTTTATTAGCACTAGGATCAAAGAGTCATTGGATATGCCCCTACCAAATGCAGACTTTTAGCATTAGGTGAAAAACGTAAATTTTAAAATAAAATACCCACATTATTTATTACATAATAATAAAGGAGCCCATTAAAATATAGATCATTATTGTTAGCTGATTTATTATATTTTCATTCATTCTTAGCATTCCTTATTAGGTACCCAGGCTTTGTGCTACAAATTAAAAATATAGAAAAGTGTAATATATTGTTTGTACTTTTCTACTGTTTGATAATCATGAATTTTAACTTTGAGTTTTTATGTGAATTTTCTCTAAAACAATTTTGAAGTCATTTAATTAACCTAGAAGTTTGTACACAGCTATTTAACCATCTAAAAATACTGTAATTATTCTGCTCACATATGGTATCACATTTATACTAAAACAATTTCATTAAAGAATGTGTAGGACCAGGTAGGGTGGATCATGCCTGTAATCCCAACACTTTGGGAGGCTGAGGTGGGAGGATCACTTGAGGCTGGGAGCTTGAGACCAGCCTGGGCAACATAGTGAGACCCCGTCTGTCTCAACTATTTCAAGAGTAGAATGAACAATTTTGGTAGGCAATGAAAAAGCACTGAGCTGACTGTGCCTTCTAGAGCTTAGTGTTGCAAATAATCTAGCATCTTTCTCTGAAATATTTGAACATATGGCAAAGGTGCTTAGTAATAGAGTGTTGAGAGAGATAGGTTGTATTTTCTTCTTATTTTTCCATCTCAATCACTATTGTGCCAAACTAACCTTGAAAATCTATTATATGTAAGTAGATAGTTGTATTTTTGATGGTTTAAATAAAATAGAAATAAGGGAATTGGCCTAGAGGACTCTCTGAATCCTTTTAGTCTCAATAATCTAGGTTCTTTTAGGATTTCATGATTTGATGTCTTCACGTGTTAGGATCAGTGTGTACATTATTCTCCTGTCATTATTAGGACTGCTTGAGCAAACAAAAGAATTTTTTTAATTATCAAACTCAAGTTTCCTTGGAGATACTGTCTTTTCCCATGCTATATTCAGGAGCCAGATGTCTGTCAGCCAGTCTGGGGCAAATTTGACAATTTATTCCTTGCACAGTTTTGGAAATGCTACTATTGTGTGATGAATGAGGAACTGAAACTAAGGGGAGCATGCTGCTTGTGTATTTTTTAAGTTTAAATAATAGGTTTACAAGCAAGGACAACTGATGTCCACTGGCCAGAATTCAAGTAATCTAATTACCACTGACATCTGAATATGTAGAATTCTTTTGAGTATTAAGATTATGGTTGCAAATGTATAATTATTCAATCAGGAAATTTGAAAAAAATTTTAAACATTAGTGTTTGTGAGCATTCTTTTGTGATTATTTTTATTATTTTTTGAGAATTTTATTTAGTTTAAAATCCTTATCCTGTAGTCATGTTGAAGTGCATTTTGGAAAACTTTTAACATGCAGACTAACTCATTTAAAATGTTCCTGCCTTATTGCTAGAGCAGTCATATTCATAGAGACAGAAAGTAGAATGATGGGTGCCAGAGCTGAGATAAAAGGGCTGAGGGGGAAGTTAATATTTAATGGGTATAGAGTCTCAGTAAGGGAAGATGAAAAATTTCTGGAGATGGGTGGTGGTGACGGTTGCAGAGCAGTGTAGATTTGCTTAGTGCTACAGAGCTGTACACTTAAGAAGTGGTAGTGTGGTATACTTTATGTTATGTATTTTTATCCACAGAGAAAAATGCTCCCTATTTAAATATATTTTTATTTGCTAGGGCAAAATTATTAGAAAGTGAAGCAGTGAATGAGAACCTTCGAAAAAACTTGACAAGAGCCACAGCAAGAGCGCCATATTTCAGTGGATCATCAACTTTTTCTCCTACTATACTATCCTCAGACAAAGAAACCATTGAAATTATAGACCTAGCAAAGAAAGATTTAGAGAAGTTGAAAAGAAAAGAAAAGAGGAAGAAAAAAAGGTGGGATTATAAAATCACTGCTAAATGAATCTCTATTTCCTTTTCAGGGTATTTTAATTTGCAATTATAAAGAGCATACATAGTTTAATGAGTACCTTAGTATAGGAAATAAATCACTATGTTAGCTGAAACTACAACTGTATTTTTCATGGTTTATCTCTACTTATGTGTAAGAAAATAGATTTAATTGTAATAATATGGTAATGAATTTTATTTAGACCATGACAATATAAAATTACTATTATAAATCATTTTATTATTTCTTCAAATAGCTGCTTTTGCATTCCATTCATTTTGCTTTTCGGCAAAGCTTGCTGTACCATTACAACTCAGTGTTTTCATTTTTTTCCCCATTTCCTAATGGGGAAAAATTAGTTTAAAGGCTAAACTAATCCATCGGAATGTCACGTAATGTCATTTGGTCTCTTAAATATTTTCTGCAGGGCTTCTAATTTCATTATGTGAAAATTATTTATGCTATTTCAGGCTTTTTGAATCTTCCAACAAGGAGTTACTCAGCTTTTCACCACTGTTCTAGGCTTTCTCTTTCTTGCATCCTGATACTTTGTCCCTCTGAAATCAACTGGGTGCAAAGGAGAGGAAGAAAATGAAAATTTAATCACTTGTAATGTGTAAGTGGTTAAATATTCATAAGTTCTTTACATGTTTGCACACTGATTCTATTGTGCAGTCAGATTACTTACAGAGACTATATTTTGAGCATGCCAGTCAAATTAAATTTAAACATTTTTGGCTAGATATTCAAAAGGAAGCAAAATCATCTGATTTGCCACTTGGTTTGTTACAGGAGGAATGCTTTGTAGAACTGATGTAGACATTTAGACTACCTGCTGCTTTGCTCAGTTTATTTAGAAATGTATTTAGGCAGCCAGGCATTTCTTCCTGGAGCAGCCAGTTGATCAAAGTCATTGGAAGTTTAAATTCTTCAAATTAACTCTGCTTTGTGTTCTTGAGTTTAGAGAGAATAATTAAAACAAGGAATTATACATTATGATTAGTAGGCATTGCATTTGAAATTGCCTTCTTGAGATATTAATGTCTTAGATGTTTTCATGGATCATTGATTATGGCAGCATTAAGAAATGTATAATGATTAGCTCTCCCCTTATGGAGGGCAATTAAAACTGAAATAATGATCACAGGATTATCGAAACTAGTGTTACCCAACTTACTGCTTGAATTAACTTGAGACTTTTGCACATGACTTATCACTGACTTGTAAAATCCTCTTCTGTAGTTGGTCAAAATGTCGAATGGTATGACTTGTTTTTAAAGATCTAGGTCATTTGTATTAATAAATAATAAGTAAGTATAAGCAAAGCTTTTTTTAAGGTCACAACTGATACTGCTTTTTCCTTTTGAGGTAAATTTAGAGATATTTCCTTAATCACTTGTTGAATATGACTAATGAAAAACAAATAAGGATCCCAATAGAAATATAGGCTGTTTTAACATTTTAATAGTGGTTGTGACTAATTCAGTGATTATGTAGTTGTGATAATTATTACAATAAAATAATAGATGTTAATACTAATAAGAACTCACCAAACAACTGGATTTAAACATTAAAGCCTAAGTGAAGAAAATAATTCATTTCCTAACAAAAAAACATGTAATTAGAGATAAAATATTTGTGAATGAGCCAGATAAGAAATGAAAGATAGCTTAGAATGAGAAAAACAAATTAATACTTTCTAAAAGTTAATATACCTATAGAGTGCTATATGCAAACATTTTTAAGAGCATTTTCACACATGCTGTAGTGTACCTTTGTACACTGACACCTATATCATTTTATAAAACTGACACCTATATAATTTGTGAATCTAAAATTTTCTTGTGTACTATACCATATAGCTATAAACATTTTAGAGCCAATTTATAAATTTTGTTGCTACATATAAGAATTAATAACATTTAATAGAATATGTCTTACCATACTATAATCAAATTTTTTTTTGAATTAGAAAATGAAAACCAATCCTGTTTTACTTAGTTTGATAAAGCATTTTGTTCATCACACTTGGATCCCAATAACTTTTAACTGTATGTCAATTTCTATTTTTAAAATGTAGCTAAGCCCTCATTTAGCCAAAGGATTCCCTACAAGTTGAAAAAAACCAGCATACAATGTACCTAGAGTTCCAGAAATGTTTAGAAGGACAACAGATTTACTAAAGTGCTCAGTCTTCCACAGGAGCTCCTTGGAAGTGATAGCTCCTGTTTAGATGCATTGATTCTGATTGAGTTGCATTCCATGCTTCATGTTTATCTATTTTATCTGTCAGAGAGAGCATTGCAAAATGTGGGTCTGCCTCAACCTTACACATACAGGAGGTTCAGTTAAAAATTAATTGAAACTTTGGCCTGATTTTTCTCTAGCAAGCATTGTAAATACCTGGTGTCCAAATTTCCCAGCTCACTCACATAAAATGATTTCTGCCCGTTTTATAATATGATAAGAATAATTCAGAAGGGGCAAGAAAAGGCAAGACGGGGGAAAGAACCTTCTTTCCCTCTCATAGGTGTAGGCCAGTTTTTGGGGGAACAATGGGAATTTCTGCTTTAGCCATTCGTTCTTACTAACCTTCCTGTGTCCCCATGCTACCTTGATCCATTCCTCTCTTATGCGGTCCAGTTCTCATGTAATTCTGCCCTACCCCGAAGTGCTCCCAATTTCAAAATTATCTACTTTCTTCTCTGATCTCCTTAAATTCAAACTCTGGAACAAAGCCATTTGACTAAAGGAATTCATACCAGTGGAAATGACTGATAACCAACAAGCTTCCTTTGTAGAGGTGTTTGTAATTTTTAAAGAGGATACATTAAGCCATACAACAAAACATGTTAGACAGCATAATCTAATGAAAAAAGATAGAGTAGGAAAGAATTTTTTTTTTTTTTTTTTACCTTCTTGTGGCTATGAGTTTCTAAAACCTGACTGGGGCTTGCTTAACCTTTGGATTCAGCTATTCTAAGCTGTCCTGGCTTCTACAGCTGCCTCCTTTCCTTGTCACTGAATTCACAAACTCTTTGGAAGCTCTGTGTCTTTTAATTTATTGTTTTGTGTTGTAGATTCTTGGTTGCCGTGGCTACGAGGCCTCTGACAATGTAAGAGTTGATAGGAAGAGTGGTAACTGGATCATTTTAATGCCAGAAGCTGCATTTGTGTTTAAGAAGGATGCCACAAATGCTGTCTTCTGCATCAGTCTTTATCAGAACTATAACTAACTTTATCAGAACTAATATGTAAGGTTTTAAGATTTGCTCTTCTACCTTCTTGTGCTTATTTTCTGTTGAGCTGTAGGTGTGCTTATTTTCCGTTGAGCTGTGTCCAGAGGTGTAGATAGTAAGAAAATAACAATTAAACTATGTTGAGTATCTTTCAGTTACACAAATGTTAGAATAGTTGGCAAGAATTGTCATTCTCTTTCTTTAACTGTAGAAGAAACATTGTAGGGGAACTAAGTGAAGTAAAAACTGAACTCCTTTAAGTTACAGAGAGGTGTTAGATTATTAGTTTATTTCTCTGTCCCTCCATTGTCTTTTGAACCATTGATTGTAATGGTTTTAAAAGGCAATTTAGGAGGTGTCTAAAATTTATGTACTTGCTAGCTCATGTCAGCTTTATATTTTAATATAGCTTTCTTGTATAAGCTAACAAAAGTCTCTATATTGAAAATAGAAAATCTGGGTTCTTCATGAGGAAACCACATTCTCTGAGCCATTGTAGCTCATTATCACTAGTATAGGCCTAGAGTAGACATAAAAGTTTTTTGAATTTTTTGTGTATGTGGACGAAGAAAATTTACCATTCACACATTAAATCCCATATTTTTGGATATCTAGCTTTAAATGACTTGCAACATAAAAAACTTCACTCATCGATCAGACTGCACTGATTTGCATTTAGTGGTGTTGGGTTGAAACTCGAGAAACAGATTTCTTAGGCAGTGGCTTTACTTTGCTTTTTCTAATCACTATACTGGACCGTTTGATTACTGTATATTACTTTGTAGACTTTTTCTCAGAAAGATTGCTAGTCTCGTCTGATAATGGCGGCATGTAAGTTAATGCGAAAACAATCACAGACCAGTAAATAAGAATCACATGGGAGCACATATATTATGAAATTAAAATGAAAAGAACTGGCTTGATAAAATAACTCATACCTCTGATTCAGTCTCTTCATTTTAAAATATTAATGATTCTGAAAAATATTTTCTGAAAAATATTCTGGGCTGAAATGTTCTATATCAAAATTGCCATATACTTAATCAGAGCCTAGCACATCTGTCTTTTTTTCTACATGACAAATATTGGTATACAGTACATTCCACTGAGTAAAGATCTCTAAGTTTTAATATTGAATATTCTTTGTCTTTAAAACCCTGTACACATGGTATTTCTTATATGTTTCTGGTTAAAAAACAATCTTACTAATGGAAAGTACTACAGTTCTCCCCATCTCTCTTTTTTTATTTTTGCCTCTATTGCTTTATAGACATGCCCTTTCAGTAGTTTATAATAATTAGTAAACTCTTTAATCCCAATGTGAAATTTTATTTTCAAGTAATAAAATTACAGTTTTTCCCAGATATCATAACAACCATATTCATTTGCCTGCAATACCATTTCATGTATAACTTTGAAATCAGTTTTTTTTTTTAGATTTAGTGATTTTCATATGTAGTATATTACAACAGAAAGTATGTTTTTAAAAGTAGTATCCTAGAATTTAGTATTAGTGGTATTTTCATATTATGGTATAAAGGCATTACTTGGTGAATTCTTTTAATGATGCCATTAAAATTCTTCTGTAAACGCTTGAAAGAAAGAATATATTATTGAAAGTGGTCTTTTTTGGGGGAAGCTGAGTAAATTGACCCACTTCAGATTAAAAAAAGGCATCCAAGCATGCCTAATCCTTATCAACTTTTATAAATTGAGACTATACATTTTGCTGCTACATAATTTCAACTGATAGTCTATATACTCTTCTTAGATATATTGCTGCTTGATTTTCTACTTACTTTTTATTCATACAAATGTATTGCCTTTTTACTGTGTATTGTCCTTTGATGATATCTTTTAAAATTTATTTTAAAGTCTTCAAGCTCATGTATCATTTTTACCTTCTTATCACTTTCGCTTTTTACTGTCTGGTTTGTCCTTCATTGGCTTGGCCTTCCAATACTGTGCCTCGTGATTTTGAAGGCTACAGAAACTTGAGGAAAGCAATCGAGAAGAAAGAAGGTTGGAATATTTCCCAGGTTTTTTATTAAAATGTTTAAATACTGAGTTGCCATTCACAAGGAAATGTGTTATAGTATTATAGATTGTTTCAGACTAGATAAGCTGGGGTGCTCCTAAAAGTAATGCTGACTTTATAAAACTAAAAAGAACACTGTAATACATTTTTAAGAAAGTACTTTTTAAGAATAAAATCTTCACTAGATACTTGAATTAAAATTCAGGCAGTTTCATGTGATTACAGAATAAACTATGATAATTATGATGATGACTTACCTTTTGTAGGGTAAAAATAGCCCTAAAACCCCTGCCATTTGATTTATTTAAAAAAGAAAAAACAACAGTAATTATTTGTCTTACGGAAACTTGTGAGCAGAATGGAAATTGACATTTTGTTGTAGCACATGCTGAGTCATGGGTGGGCTTCTGTCTCTCTCTTCTTTATTTAATATAATCTTTACTGGAAAAAAAAAACATTAAAATGACAACAAACAAAAGGAAACTGTGGCCTGATTACAAATAAGATTTATAAGACATTCTTAAGGTTGAAATAGAAAAACAATTTTTGCTTTTAAAATGTATTTGAAGTGAACATCAAAAACAGAATAGTTGCTTTTTTCATTGGAAACAAGCAAAATTTAGAATCATATTCTTGATTTGCATTTTACTGATTCAGAATTAGGATTATTTAACCAAGAATCAAGTGGTATTTTCCTTATCAGAACTTTTCTTCATAGATTTTCCTAAACAAGTCTCTAGATTACAGTCAAAATGATTAAGAAAACATACTAGTTTCAAGGTAATATTTAACTGTTTTGGAAGCCCTACTTTAGAAATTCATCTTTTACTTAAGAACTTGAGAACTTATACTATGCAGTTAGTTAAATGAATATCTTACTTTAAATATCTTAAAGTTTAAAGTGTTTTTCTTTAAATTATAATGTATATTTTATAATTATATTTAGTATGTTATATAGTATTCTAAAGTTTTTATACTTATATGCCATAAGTCCATAGGTTCTTTAAAGTATTCTGTACTTAGGCTATAATTTTAATTTTTTTATCGGTCATACCCTAACTCACCTAAGCAATACATATTTAGGACAACATGTTTATTACTGGAGTTAAATTAAGGTATTAAAATTGTGAAATTTCTTCTATTCTGAAAGGTCAAAATAAAATGCATCATTAAAGTTGTGTGTAGAAGCATTTAATCACCATAAAATATTCAAGTCCTTTAAATGTACTCAGTGAAAGGAGTTTACTTCCATCTTTACATGATCCCTGAAGGATAGCAAAAGCAGAGTGGTTTGGTGGTTACAGAACAATGTCTCAAACATAGTCGTGTGTACAGATCTCCTAGGGATTTTGATAAAATGCAGATTCTGATTCAGTAGGGCCGAGGTGGAGCCTGAGCTTCTGCATAAGTAATAAGCTCCCAGGTGATGGAGATGCTTCCAGTCTGTGAACTGAACTTTGAAATGGTCTGGGAGTCAGGATAACTGGTTTTAGTCCTCTTGAGGGGATTAACTTCTCCAGGCCACAGTTCCCTTTTTGTTTGTCAAATGAAGGGGTTAATTGCTAATTCCAGCTCCCAAGCTTCTAATTCTATGTAAAGTACTAATTTAAGTATCTTCCATTGCTACTTAGATACTTATTTTAGGTATCAATTTGCCTCGGTTTACTGAGGAAGACTTGAATATTTGAGGTATAAAAATTATAACTATCAACTTGTATTTTAAAAGCTTAAGCCTTTAAATTAATAATGTAAAGTTATGACTGCTGATTTTTCTGCATCAGAAGTGGCATGAATGACTTACAATATATGAGTTAATGTAGACGTAAAGATAGCATTTGTTTAACTGGGTATCAGTGACTTGGAGTGGGGAGTAGAAGGATATGTTGAGTCAAATGTTTGGAATAAGGTGGTTTTATGGCTGTAAACTTAAGTATAATGCGATTTGATTGGAACTTGAAGTAATACAAGAACAGAGAATAATGAAAACTGTATTCTGTAACAGTCACAGGTGAAAAAGGGAGACTGCCCAGGAGAGGGAACTGGGAAACCTGCTGGAAGATGTCTCCCTAATAAATTGTCCTTTCATAGCCCTACACCTTAGACCTAGACCTCAAGTATAGCACTGTTTGAGTACATGCTGCTGGCCTTTTAATTGATGATGGATGAAAGGGGAATTTCTTTCTAGATTTTCAGCTTAAACTGCATGATGGTGGAAAATCAGCAGTCCTAGTATATTATAAGCAACCTAAGAGAGGCATTTAGTATATCACACAAAATTATTTCTTGTTTATCATAAAAGTTCTTTCTAGGTGGTTCCTAGTTTTCTTCAAGCTCATTTTTTCTCCATGCAAATGATTTAACAGCACTCATGGATCCCTGTTAAAATTTACTTCATTCATTTCCAGTTGAGACTGTTATATTGGTACTCCTACTTGTAATTTCTTCTCTCGCCATATATATGCTGTCTCTCATGCATCTTTATGCATTTTTCAAACTGTACCATTGTACTCCAACCGAGCTAGTACATGAGACACATAGGCATGTTCAAACAGAGGTGCTTATGTGTAGTCACAGGGATTGATTTATTTAACAAACCACTTACTTCACATTCGTTATGTGCCAGGCCTTGGGTACTAGGGATGTAATGTGGAGGCCAACAGACATGATCCCTTCCCTTAGGAAGCTGACTGCCTAGTGAGAAATACAGACACTAAATAAATAATAACATAAACATAAATGACAAACTCTGAAAAGTACTTACAAGGGAAAAGTATTTATATTCATAGTGCTCAGTACAAAAATATCTCTGGGAATAGAAACCTAGAGTTAATCATTAAAGTTATAGTTATAACAGGGCCTAAATGAGATTAAGTTTTAGCCTAAAAGCTAAAATCAATCCATATATTAGGGAAATTATTTAATATAGAAGAATATATGAAAAAACAATAGCTGTTATTAAGCTATTCTGATAAAGTTTTTTTTCTAGAGGAATTTTATGCGGAGAATATTGTATTATTTGAGTATTTTATTTATTTATTTATTTTTAAAATTTATTTTAATTAACTAATTTGTTTATTTTTGAGACAGAGTCTCGCTCTGTCGCCCGGGCTAGAGTGCAGTGGCATGATCTCGCCTCACTGCAACCTCCACCTCCCGGGTTCAAGCGATTCTTCTGCCCCAGCCTCCTTAGAAGCTGGGGTTACAGGTATGCACCACTATACCCGGCTGATTTGTATTTTTAGGAGAGACGGGGTTTCACCATGTTGGCCAGGCTAGACTCAAACGCCTGACCTCGTGATCCACCCGCCTCGGCCTCTCAAAGTGCTTTTTAATGATTTTAAAATGCTACTATAGCACAAAAGGAAATAGTTCATATACAGATTCATTTAAAGTTTACTTTCTTAATGTTATTTAGCTTAATTAAATATGTGAGTCTAGTGATCAGTAGTGTACTTTCTGTGCATAGTTGATTGCTAAACCCACAAAGGATTAGAGTTATTTGGGTATACAAAACTTCTCTCTTTTCCTCAGGACCACCAGGGCTGAATTAATTTAGCTATAATCATTCCCTGATATGTGTGTAGTTATGGTTGTAGGTACTAGGTAACTGAAGAGGAGAGCTTCCACTTATAAGGTGAATCTTGTGGCAGACCCTGAAATTTTCTATTCAATCAAAGGGCAGCCTGAACATTAGACAGTTTTTTGGTATGCAAAGACCCATTGTGTGAGACCATAATGAGAATTGGCCTTGTGCTGTATGGGCTGCCTAAGAAAAAAGAGCCTGTGCCACTACCTGAAGGAGACCTGAACACACTGATGGATGTAGCTAGTGTAGACAAGCTTACTATGGGCAGATTTAATCTGGAACTTTAAATTTACTCTTAAATGTATTAGGACATCAATAAAAATGTAGTTTTTTATATCTTTATATTAATATGAGATGTTTTTTGTATTCAAATGAGAAAACAAAAATGTTTAATTTCTTTTTAATTTAAGTTGCCTTACATTCCAGTTAATTGACTGCTACTGTGACTAGTTCTTAGGGGTGTCGAGGTCTCGTGCTTTCAGGCATAATCTATTCCTCAGTGTTTTCTGAAAATAAGCTTTTTTCCAGTGATATAAATCATTACACTATTGACTGATTGGCAATTTCCATTTTCCTCTGAAGCATCAGGTAGAATAGCTTTGCTCATTTAAGTGACCAACATTTAAAGTTTGTTTTCACAAATCATTGATGGCTTTTAAAGATCTGAGAGAAAAAAAGTGAATACTTTTCCTTTCTGTTCTAACACCATACCCTTATGTTCCTTTTTTTAGTGTGGCTGGTAAAGAGGATAATACAGACACTGATCAAGAGAAGAAAGAAGAAAAGGGTGCTTCAGAAAGAGAAAACAATGAATTAGAAGTGGTAAGTATGAAAGAATGAACTTGTCAGTTTTAGTCACCAGGTCTGGTTGTTCTTGGTTGCTGATAACTTACTAACTTAATTGTAGAAAAGTGAACTGCTTATGATGCATTCTGTTCAATCTGTTTCTTTGAAGATGTTTCTTCAGAAATATGAGCTGTAAAATATTGACAACTCTCAATCTTAAGTATTGTGAAAGCATTGTGTTGGGGAGGCAAGGGTAGAATACTATGAGAGATGAAATACTTTTTGGTTTAAGACAAAATTATTATGTAATAACCTTAACATCTTGGAAGGATTTTTATACTGATGAAAAGTGAATTTTTTTATGTTTCTGTATTTTGTACTCCAGCAGCCTCTCTCAATGAGGGAATCAGTTTGTTTTGCCAATATTTTGCTATTAATTTTCACAAATCACATTTTAGGAAGAAAGTCAAGAAGTGAGTGATCATGAGGATGAAGAAGAGGAGGAGGAGGAGGAGGAAGATGACATTGAAGGTGGTGAAAGTTCTGATGAATCAGATTCTGAATCAGATGAAAAAGGTACTTGCCATTTGGTATAAGGGCAAAAATTCATTTTGGGAAGTTGTTTAAACCATGACAGAAAACTCTTAACATTCTCCATTTCATACTTGATGAAAGCAACTTTTGTGACTACTGACCTACATTTGCCTTCCAAGGCTTATGTGCTAAACAAATGAGTTACTTCTCTTGCTGGATGTAGTCATTGTGTGATTTCCATTCTTGCTGAGTATAAATAGCATTGTCCTTGATCAAAGTGAACACTCTTTATCTCATTCACCTTTTGGTTTTCGGTTTATCCAGGAAACTTTTCTAATGACTACTCAGTGAATAAAAATACCTAGTTGATGGTTTTTATGCTCTTGCTTGAAAGCTAGAATTCTGATATTTTGACCTAGTACCAGGATTTTTATTTTCTTCTTTTATAAATAGCCAATTATCAAGCAGACTTGGCAAACATTACTTGTGAAATTGCAATTAAGCAAAAGCTGATTGATGAACTAGAAAACAGCCAGAAAAGACTGCAGACTCTGAAAAAGCAGTATGAAGAGAAGCTAATGATGCTGCAACATAAAATTCGGGACACTCAGCTTGAAAGAGACCAGGTGCTTCAAAACTTAGGTAAGAATTATATTTAATTCAAATGAAAGTTCAAGCTGAATCTTCAAAATGGGTTTTTTATCTTTTCCTGTAGAAGAAAAAAAGATAGAAGCCATATTAAACCTAAAAAAGGTTGTTTGTTTTGTTTTTGCAAGTCTCAGTTTGTGTCTTTTATTTAAAAGTTATATGTAGCTTGTAAATACTTTCTGACCAGATTATATGTTAATTTGTCTCATAATGTTAAATATTGTTATTTATTTTATTTTTTCATACCGATATCTGCCTAGGCTGTTTACTCACTTTATACAAATTTATGGTTGTTTTAATGTTTTGATTTATGTTGGGTACATTTTAACATAACATATTAATGAATAAGCTTCAACAATCATTAAACAGGTTAAGAGTAGATAATAAAGAGAGAATGATTGAAAGACACCCTAGTCTTCTGAGATGTGAGTGTTTGGAAAGTAGCTCTTATCTTTGGATATGGACTGTAAATCTGTGAAATAAAAATCTGTGTCTCACAAAAAACATATAACAATATCCTGTGGTCATTTAGGCTCAGTAGAATCTTACTCAGAAGAAAAAGCAAAAAAAGTTAGGTCTGAATATGAAAAGAAACTCCAAGCCATGAATAAAGAACTGCAGAGGCTTCAAGCAGCTCAAAAAGAACATGCAAGGTTGCTTAAAAATCAGTCTCAGTATGAAAAGCAATTGAAGAAATTGCAGCAGGATGTGATGGAAATGAAAAAAACAAAGGTATTGATTGTTTTTTCCATTAATGTTTGATGTTCAGTATGATTTTGCAATTGGGACAAGAAATAAACAACTATTGTGGTTCTTTCCATATTCGATAAAGGTAACCCAATCTTACAAATGATGTACTTTCCTTTGGCAATTAGAATTTGTTTCTGATAGTCATTCCTCATCAAAGCCTTTATTCAAGAGTAGCTGAAAATCATGTGCTCATCAGGGCTTCTTAGACATTGATGGGTATTTCTTCTCTTACAACTCTTATGCAAGCTTAACAAAAACATAAAATATTTCAAATATGCAAGAAAGCATAGATAATAACATAACAAACACTGTATCCACAATCTAGTTTAAAATATTAAGCATTACAGATACACAGTACGCCTTCTGTTTATCTCTTCCTGATCATATTCCCCATTCTCCAATAGCTAATAACTGTCTTACATTTAGTGTTTATCATTCCTATACATAGAAAAGCACTAATTTTCTTCCCCTGTCCAAAGAGAGTATGCAAATCCTGATCTGTTATCTGTTTTTGTTGAGGAATCAATTATTCTTTACGTCTATCATGAAAGTCATTGTAGTTTTCTTAAAATAGCAATAAAATAGCAAATATGGAAGTGATTTAGATAGTATAACCATGCATCACTTAATGATGGTACGTTCTGAGAAATGCATTTTTAGGTGATTGTCAAACATGGAGTGTACTTACACAAACCTCGATGGTATAGCCTACTACACACCTAGGCTACATGGTAGAGCCTGTTGCTCCTGGGCTACAAACCTGTACAGCATGTTACTATACTGAATACTCTAGGCAATTTTAACACAATGCTAAATATTTGTGTATCCAAACATATCTAAACATAGAAAAGGTATTGTAAAAAAATACAATATAAAAGATAAAAAAGGTACACTTTTTTTTTTTTTTTGAGAGGGAGTCTCACTCTATCGCCTCCCAGGTTCAAGCAGTTCTCCTTTCTCAGCCTCCCAAATAGCTGGGACTACAGGTGCACACCACCATGCCCAGCTAATTTTTGCCTTTTTAGTAGAGACAGGATGTCACCATATTGGTCAGGCTGATCTCAAACTCCTGACCTCAGCTGATCCACCTACCTCAACCTACCAAAGTGCTGGGATTAAAGACATGAGCCACTGTGCCCAGCCAAAAATTGTACACTTTTATAGGCATACCTGATTTTACTGTGATTTGCTTTATTGACCTTTGCCGATATTGCATTTTTTACAAATTGAATGTTTGTGGCAACCCTGCCTTAAGGATGTCTGCTGCTGCTATTTTTCCTACAGCATTTGCTCACTTCGTGTCTCTGTCAGTATTTTCTTTTTAACAATTAAGTTTTTTGATTAAGGCATGCAAACTATTTTTTTACACACGATGCTATTGCACATCTGATAGACTACTATATAGTATAAACCTAACTTTATATGCACCGGGAAAGCAAATAAATTTGTGTGACTTGCTTTAATGTGAATTCACCTTTTTGCGGTGCTCTGGAACCAAACTTTCAAGGTCTCCAAGGTGTGCCTGTAAGGTGTGCACTTACCATGAAGGGAGTTCGCAGGACTATAAGTTGCTCTGGGTGAGTCAGTGAGTGAATGGTGAATGAACGTGAAGTCCTAGGAC
The DNA here is from genome assembly GCF_001698545.2 of Rhinopithecus bieti. Classification (NCBI taxonomy): domain Eukaryota; kingdom Metazoa; phylum Chordata; class Mammalia; order Primates; family Cercopithecidae; genus Rhinopithecus; species Rhinopithecus bieti. The sequence goes on from NW_016823697.1 coordinate 243,935, forward strand.
ATAGCTATACACTGCTGTGGACTTTATCAATACTGTATACACTTAAGCTACACTAAATTTATTTTAAAAACTCTCTTCAGTGATAAACTAACCTTGGCTTACTGTAATTTTTTTGTATTTATAAATATTTTAAGTTAAAAAAAACTTTTTGACTCTTTTGAAATATCACATAGTTTAAAACACAAAATGCATTTTATTGCCGTACAAAATATTTTTTCTTTATATCATCATTCTGTAAGCTTTTATCCATTTAAAATTTTATATTTTTTACTTTTTAAACTTTTTTGTTAAAACTAAAACACAAACACGCACAATAGCCTAGTCCTATGCAGAGTGAGGATTATCAGTATCACCGTCTTCAGCTCCCCATCTTGTCTCACTGGAAGGCCTTCAGGAGCATTAACACATGTAGAGCTGTCATCTCCTATGATAAAAATGCCTTCTTCTTAAATATCTTCTCAAGGGCTTGCCTGAGGCTGCTTTATAGTTACCTTTTTTTCATAAGTCTAAAACAACTATAAAAAGTATAGTATAGTAAATACATAAACCAATAGCATAGTCATTTATTATCTTTATCAGGTATTATGGACTATACATAATTGTGTGGACTATACTTAATATGACTTGCAGCACGGTAGGGTTGTTTATACCAGTACTACTGCAAATGGGCGTAGTGCTTTGTACTGTGACATTATGACGTTATTACATCAATAGGCAATAGGAATTTTTTAGCTCCACTATAATCTTATGAAACCACTGTCTTAAATGTGGTTCATTGTTGAGTTAAATGTTGTTATGAGGCACATAACTATCATTAGATTATTATGTTGTGTAGTTGCTAATAACAACAGTAGCTAAAAATTAATAAGTGCTTTATTAAGTTGTTGAGAATTCAAGTGCCAGGTACTATTAATACACTGTGTGGGTGTTAACTGGTTGAGTTCTCACAAAAATCCAATGCTATGGAAATACTATTTCCATTTTATAGATGAGCAAACCAAAGCCTAGAGAGGTAAAGTAATTCGATCAAGGTCACACAGCTACTGATAGTAAGGTAAGTATCAAGATTTCAAGTTGCAGAACAACTGAATATTGAATACAAAAGTATAGAATACTAAGCAAATAAAAATGTATTAGAAACCGAAATATATGAATCTCACAGAAATAAGAATTGCCCATTTTAAATGTGCAGTAAAACTGCATGTTTCCGTGTTAAGTATTCGGAATTCTAAGAATTTCCATATATGTGCTTGATTTAATGAATGCTGTGACAGAGTAATTTCAATAGATGTATATACCTAATTGATTAGGTTCGCCTAATGAAGCAAATGAAAGAAGAACAAGAGAAAGCCAGACTGACTGAATCTAGAAGAAACAGAGAGATTGCTCAGTTGAAAAAGGATCAACGTAAAAGAGATGTAAGTGGATTTTAACTCTCAGTTATGTAAGAAAATTGTACATTGAAAAAGATGGTTTGATAAATGGAGGAAAAATTTCTGGTAACCCTAACTACTAATTGCAGGTTAAGGACAATAGATAAGCATACATATTATAAAATGTCATTTATTACAATATGTGGATTATGGTAATTCAGTATAAGAGTTCATAAAAAACACTGTAATATTATATATTTTATTTGAGGCTTATTTTCCAGATGATGACATAGAAGTAAATGGCAAGAATGACTGGTTATCTCTAGGATGACCAAGGAACTAGTTGCAGTATTTTGTAAGATAGCAAGTTTAGGATGGTTCTGGAGAATGTTTTATCACTAGAAGTACTTATAAATAATCCTAGAGTAACAACCAGCCCTTATTAGAAGAGGTTTTCTAAGGACTATCAAAATTTTTGTATCCTTTGACTCAAGATTCTACTTCCATGGATTTAAATGAAGAAAATAATCTAAAATAAGTAAAAATACTATGCATCGAAATCTTCACTTTAGAATTCTTTGTAATTGTGAAAAAAAGTAAAAACCACCAAATCCCTGACAATGGGAGGAATGGTTAAAGGAATTATGGTACATTCCATTTATATTTTGAAACTGTATGCCTATCTGAAAAATGACCACACTTTAAGTGTAAAGCGTGGTCATCTTACAAATAAATGTATGCTTGATTTCAATGAGAGAAAATTCAAAGGATGCATCTCAACATGCTAATTGTAGTTGTGTTAGAGTTATAAGTTATGATTGACTTTTTTTCTTCTTCTTTTCAAAATTTTGGCAATATGATTATTTCTTTTAGGTGAAAAATTATAGTTATGATTTTTTTTCTTAAAAGAAGAAGCGGGGTGCAGTGGCTCATGCCTATAATCCCAGCCAGCACTTTGAGAGACTAAAGCGGGAGGATTGCTTGAACCCAGGAGTTCTAGACTAGCCTGAACAATGACACAGCAAGTCGTCTCCCTACTTTGAAAAAAAAGAGGCTTCACTTTTTTCCCTTATTATTGGTTACGGTTTTCAGCCGTGTACTTCCCTTTTTACTGTACGCTCAACTTTTCACTAAATCCTCTCCCTGGAAAAAAATATGGAAGCATAAAGCATATTCTAATAGAAAATGGAAATCTACATCTTTTGGATGTAATGAAGAAACGCGCGGACAGACGAAGGGAGAGGGAGAATTAGAGCGTAGAAAATGTGGTATAGTTGTCATTTTTGGTCCACAGATGATTCCCCTAATTTTAGGTTATCAATTTATTGTCTTTTTTTCTCCTACTATGTAAGTTGTATTTTAATAATCAAGATCGTAATTTGGTCATAGTAATTCTTGGCATTTAAAATTGTGTTTTTATTCAATTTGTTCCTACTGAAATCAAGTAGAAGCACATTCCTAACATATCACCTATATCTTTTTTATTGTCTGTTATTGTTTTTTTAAAAGTTGAGACATATGTAAAATTTACTTTCACGGAATATCCTAAAAATTACTTTTAAAAGTATACAATTCATGTTTTTTTAGTGCATCTCACAAAGTGGTGGAATGATCACCACTCTCCATAATTCAGAAATTTTAATTACTCCAGGAAGATCACTATAGGGCACTGGTAGTCACTCAAAATATTGCCCCTGGCCCCTGGCAAGCCAGGCTAATCTATTCCATTTCTGTCTCTGATGGACATTGCAGTACAGTAACAAATTGGAAATCATAAGACCTCCAGATGTGGTCCTTTTGAGTGTCTTTGCCTGTTTTTTTTTTTTTTTGTTCTGAGACAGAGTCTTAGCTTTGAGTCACCACAGAGCTCGAGAGTGCAAATGCATAGGGAATCTTGTACTCACTCCAATTCTCTGCCTCCCCTCAGATGAAAAACTAGAAAGAACTCTTAAAAAACTTCTTTGCCAGTGTTCAAGGCCATTTTCCGTGCCTCAGTCCTACCTAGAGCATGCACTGGGAACTAACAGGCATGCCCACCACACCTGACTACTTTTTGTATTTTAGTAAGAGATGGGAATTTTTCATCATGGTTCGTGCCAGACCTCGGTGTCACGCAACTCCTGACCTCAAATGATGATCCACAACTAATACCGCGTTCGGCCTCCGGCTAAAGGGCTTTGGGATTAAGGGATGTGAAGCCACTGACCGCGACAGCCCTGTGTCTGGTTTCTTTTATTTAACAACCGATGATTTTTCAAGGGTCAGCCATGTTATAACATGTAATCCAGACATCGTCATCCTCCCTTTTATGGTTGTATAGATAGAATAATTTTCTTTGTCCCATACATCAGTTGATAGACGTTTGGGATTCTTTCCTTTTTTGTCTGTTTATTTTATATTTTAATGAATAATCTTTGACAATGGGAAGTAAGGAATTTAACTCTTCTCAGTGGTATGCTACCTATATTCAGGTTATTAACAGTTCATGGGACTTAAGATATAGGGAGATCAATATTGAACTTCCTAGGATTGGGAACTTTATTTGAATCTTTTCCCATAACATTCATGAATGCCTATAGTTAGCATTATTCCAACTGAATAAACAAATGAAATCCAGTGCTTCGAGCTAATCCCATATAAAGCTAACAGTCATACTCCCTATCAACGAAAGCTCCTCCCTTGTTATTTGTTACCTTTGTTGTAATTGGCCTCCTTTTAAATTTGGTTCCTTGTCATTATTCATCTTTGAACCTTAGAAGTTCAGGGTGACATTTACATACATATGATTAAAATAATGAATGAGACTTTGACAGATTTGATTTTTAATAGCGCAGAAATTGAACCTGATAGTAAGGAATGTTTCAAAGACTATATTGATAATTTCTAAAAAGTCTTTTGATTAATTCATCCTAATTTAAAAAACACATTAAAATTTTGCTATTTATAATCTCAATCATTGTGGTGGAATGGTACAGATTGTAGTTTGTGATAAGGTGAAGTCATCTCATCTCCTCAAGGATATTCCATCTGATGAGTGCAGAAATATACATAGAACCTAAAATGAATGATCTGTTTGAATTTGAATGCTAAGTAAACACGATGGATTATTGTTTAACATAACAGGATTTAAGTACTAGAAAGGAGAGTTGTAGCAAAGATTATCTGTCATTCTTAAAACTTTGTCCAAGATCACAGAATTGAATAAATGATAGAACTGGAATTAAGATATAAGTTCTTTCTTTTGCCTTTGTTTTCTTTCCTTTCTTTTTTTTTTTTTTTTTTTTTTTTATGAGATGGAGTCTTGCTCTGTCCTCCAGGCTGCAGTGCAGTGGTTCAGTCTTGGCTCACCGCAGCCTCCGCCTCCTGGGTTCAAGCGATTCTCCCACCTCAGCCTCCCGAGTAGCTGAGATTACAGGCACGTGCCACCATGCCTGGCTAATTTTGTATTTTTAGTAGAGACAGGGTTTTGCCATGTTGACCGGACTGGTCTCGAACTCCTGACCTCAAGTGATTCTCCCACCTCGACCTCCCAAAATGTTGGGATTACAGGCATGAGCCACCGCTCCCGGCCTCTGAGTTCTTTTTAAGTCCAAATTTTTTTCTTAAATTATATGCCTGTAGAATGGCTTGAAGTAATCCTAATTAGTTATCTTTATTTTGAGAGTACCTGGAAACAAATTAATAGTCAATTATGCATGCAGACATGTTTTATTGTCCATTTACTTTATCCACCATAAGATCCATAGTTATTACAAGGTACTAATCAATATATATTCTTCCTATGTCTACAACGGTTTATAATTATTGTATATATTATAAGATGACTCTATTGAAAATATTCTAAACTTTGTTTCTTCCTATTTGTGCCTCAAACAGCAACTAAAACAAAATATCTAACAAAATTAAATAAGATAACATTTGTAAAGAATTTATAAAAGTACTTGCATGTGGTAAGCACCAAATGTATCAAATTTAAGTATGCAACACAGAGATAACCTTTCATTTTTTTCAAAAAGGGATTAGGTATATCTGTATTTATTTGTGTTTGTTGGAATAAACAGCTGTACCTGTAATAATGTATACAAGGTTGTTGACTCAGATCCTGCTAAGAACTCATAGTTCCCAGGGGTATGGGGATAGGAATAGGAAATATTGTGTCTTTCACTTTAGTATTTCCACTTATTTAATATTATTTTACAGCATCAACTTAGACTTTTGGAAGCCCAAAAAAGAAACCAAGAAGTGGTTCTACGTCGCAAAACGGAAGAGGTACAGTAAGCAAGCTGACCATTTGGAAGAAACATTCTGACTTTGAGATATATGATGTCTTTCTATAGACTAAGAGAATGAGTCAACCTCTGCTGCAATTTCAGGTTACAGCTCTTCGTCGGCAAGTAAGACCCATGTCAGATAAAGTGGCTGGGAAAGTTACTCGGAAGCTGAGTTCATCTGATGCCCCTGCTCAGGACACAAGTTCCAGTGCAGCTGCTGTCGAAACAGATGCATCAAGGACAGGAGTCCAGCAGAAAATGAGAATTCCTGTGGCGAGAGTCCAGGCCTTACCAGCGCCCACAACAAATGGAACCAGGTCTACATAATTCTGTTCCTGCTGACGTAATCTTCTTGGCCATTAATACGGAATGTTGTACTTAAATGAAAAAATGGCTCATTATTTGGCAGTACACAATCAAATAAGTGCATAAGTAATTATGCTTGTCTGTTTTATATGATTATAGGAAAAAATATCAGAGGAAAGGATTGACTGGCCGAGTGTTTATTTCCAAGACAGCCCGCATGAAGTGGCAGCTCCTTGAGCGCAGAGTCACAGACATCATCATGCAGAAGATGACCATTTCCAACATGGAGGCAGATATGAATAGACTCCTCAAGGTGTGGGAAATAGAAAGTAGATATTCTCCCCCTTAGCTGACTGTTAATTTTACTCTTCCAATTTTGTTTCCTGGGTAAATTTAACACTTACCAAGTTTTTGGGGGGTTTTGATTCTACTGTATATAAATAGATGAACATAATTTCTTAAAATCCAACCTGCTTTCTCAATAGCAACGGGAGGAACTGACAAAAGACGAGAGAAACTTTCAAAAAGAAGGGAGAAGATAGTTAAGGAGAATGGAGAGGGAGATAAAAATGTGGCTAATATCAATGAAGAGATGGAGTCACTGATTGCTAATATAGATTACATCAACGACAGTATTTCTGATTGTCAAGCCAACATAATGCAGATGGAAGAAGCAAAGGTTTGTAATTTTTTGAAAAGTGTAATGGCTTAATGAAAAGTACTTTTGTATTGTTTATTATTCAAAGCACTTTGAGTTTTTACATGAAGGTGTTTTCTATTTATTGGTCTAATCTAATGCTTGGATTTTACATGTATGCCACTTCCTGCTTGCTTTTCAGATTTCTCTGCTGATTGTGTGATAACATTTATTGTTTATGTAACACATGGGTCATTTTTACATCCCACTTTGAATTCTTAGCTGCTTAAAGGTATCTTATCTTTTCAACTAAACCCTATGTTTCTTGGGGTAATGATCATATATTGCACTTATCTGAGCATCTCGTTAGCTAACCCAATACTAGGAAATAAATATATGAAACAATAGGCTCTTACCTTCTGTTTTCAGCTCAAAGTAATGGTCATCGTATTGTGCTGATTTTATATAGGAAGAAGGTGAGACATTGGATGTTACTGCAGTCATTAATGCCTGCACCCTTACAGAAGCTCGATACCTGCTAGATCACTTCCTGTCAATGGGCATTAATAAGGTAAGATATAACCACACTATTACTGAAAACCTAAGTTTTGACTAATTCACTGTAGTTTTATTTATCTTTCTGTAGTAACCCTTCGCTCTGTAATAAGGAAGAAGATTATTCATAATTGGAAAGTATTTCTTTTACCCTTCTTTAGAGTCAGGAAGAGTGAGAAATATTTAGATCAATTTCATTAGCATGTCATCTATTATGTTTGTTTATTAGAGCAGATAAACAGCTTAAGAAATAATTCCCCTTTTGCTTTAACAAAGGAAAATCAGAAAATATTTCTCAGTATGCAAACAAATTTGATATCATAACTAATTTAACATTGATTCTTTACAGATCAAAAGTGAATCAGAAAAGAAAAAATAATTTAATCATTCTCTTATTTTGAATGTAAAGTCTCTAATTTGTCACCTGTAAGAAAACCCTGCCCAAATGTTGAAGACGATAATGGTTTCTGACTCACTTTTTTTTTCCATGTTGGGACTGTTAGACTCTTTCTGTTCTTACGCCATCTCACTTAATTTTCACAATGTGCCAAGAGGTAATTATTATTGATCTCATTTTGCATATGAGGAAACTGAGAATCCAGAAGATAACATCTTGGACAGGTGAACTTGTCCATGATCACTAAGCCAGTTAGTGGAGGAGCTGGGATGACTCAAGGTCTGTCTGATGTCAAGCCCATATATCATATTCATTTGCTGTTTGATACAGATCTTTGTGTAGTAGATCCTGTTTAATATGACCTAAGATAATTTTTTGTTGTGTTTCAGGGTCTTCAGGCCGCCCAGAAAGAGGCTCAAATTAAAGTACTGGAAGGTCGACTCAAACAAACAGAAATAACCAGTGCTACCCAAAACCAGCTCTTATTCCATATGTTGAAAGAGAAGGCAGAATTAAATCCTGAGCTAGATGCTTTACTAGGCCATGCTTTACAAGGTAATTTGTATTCGATTTTAGTTAAATGAATTTGCATGGTAGCTTTGCTTTTTCAACATGGTATAGTATATCCCTTTCCCCTATGGCTTGACTGAATAGATGCTATATTTACTCATGCTTTTAATAATTATTCTTTCTTTAATTTGCATGTGTACATTTTGGCAAGGTAATTGTTGTCATTCCAAGAAATGATTACCAACTTAAAATGGCTTACTTAACCTTATTAAGCAATTAGTTTTTATGGGCAAAGAAGACCAATCAAGTTTTCGTATTGGTTATCTAAATTACTTAAAATATTAACCAAGTTTCATTACTTTACTCTGTGTATCTCACTGCCTTAAAAATAAATTTATAAGTGTTTGCTATGGCATCTATTCTACATGTAAATGGTACATAATCTTGTTTTATGTGGGAGTTTTTAACATTGAATCTGTTTTGATTGGAGTATTGCTTTTTGTTTCCTTTTTGCTGTTATTTACACAGATCTAGATAGCGTACCATTAGGTAAGTATGTTTAGCTTTCTGTGTATCCTACAGCTGCATGAATTACTAATTGTTCATGTACACTAATTGTGGTACATCTTATTTTAAAGATTTTTATTGGCGGTCAAGTGGTTTTTGCATGATCTTTTTTGAAATGTATCCATGGCCACAAACACACTAAGTCTTTTATCTTTATTAAACATTCTTGATTTTAAAATTCCTAGATGTTTAAAGAAGTATGCTTTTGTTAGTTGTCTCTTTTATTATTTAAGTTCCAGTTGTGGCTCCAGTTTCATAAACCCCCTGTCTTCTTTCTCTTTCTTATAGAAAAACATAATATATATGTTCTGTTAAAATTTTTAAATATATCTATTAACGTGCATCTATTGTTTTAACCTCATAAATAACTTTCTTCTGTATATATCTTTGTGTGTGTGTGTGTGTGTGTATATATATATATGTATATTCTTATCTGTTTTATTTTTGTAAATTTAGGCACACACTTTTAAATATTGTAAACTGAACAAAACTATCCAAAGGATTTTATCAGAACAAGTTGAAACAATATTGGTCAGGCTGTTCAAGTACCTGGCATTATAACTAGCCTTTTTCCATTCCATATGTTATCAAGCATGTTTCTTTGCCTCCTCCTTCCTCTGTCCCTCTCACTCTTCCTCTCCCTCTCTCTCTTCCTTCTCCTCCCCAGTCTGTCCTCCTCTTCTTTTTTCCCTCCTCCTCTTCTTTCTCTTCCTCCTTCTTCTTCCTCTCCTCCTCCTCTTCTTCTTTATCTTTCTCCTCCTTCTTCATCTTTCTCCTCCTTCTTTTTCTCCTTCTCCTTCTCTTTGTTCTTCTTAGTGGCTCAATTCATAGTAATATATGCTCTCTTTTAACTCGAAAGATAAATTATTTGATGTTTTTATGTGCAGAAGAATATTAAATTGGTAATTTGATGAGCAGTGTTACTGTTTTCCAACTTTCAAACAAATTTCAATTTTCTGGAGCTTAAAGAAGGGTCAGAAGCAGAGAGTAGGAACTCATTCAGCTAATGTAACCTATGACTCATGGTAGAAATTTGCCCTAGGAACCGGGGCTCTTCTAGACGAAAGGAGCTAAATAAAAAGCATGAGATGAGAAAACAATGAAATTTAAATCCACAGAAGCTAGAAAGTCATAGGTACATTGCTTTAAAAATCATTTAGTTGTTCTCCAGTTTTATCACAATCATTGGGCTGTATGCTGGGATTCAAAGATGAGTGAGATGCTGATCTTGTCCCTTATGGACTTGATGCCCTGCTGAGGAGGAGAGACTATGAATGGATTATGATATATTGCAGTGAAGGCAATGATTGAGATCTGTAGATTTATGGGAGCACAGAGTAGGACCACCTAACAAGAATGGAGGAGTTAATGAAGGCTTTCTGGACGAGGTGACATTTAAGCTAAAATATAAGTGAAGAAAAAGAGTTAGCCAGGAAAAGACAAGGTTGAATTGGGGCCAGAGAGTCGCTCCAGGCACAGGGGCAGCAAAATCTAAGGCATCGGAATTTAGCCACACTTTTGTGTACCTGAGGCCTACAAACAGGTTGATGCTCCAGAGCAGCAAGTTCATGACATGGAATGATGAAACTTAGGGCTAGAGGATGAACCAGGGCCAGCGCCCCATGCTCACAGGGTTGTACTTTTGTAGCTTTTAAAGAACATCCTGATTTTTCTGTATCTGTGTTGGGATCTCAAAGGTCACCACTATCATCAGAGATTTGCTAGAAGACTCACAGGGCTTAGCATATGGTTGTATTCATGACTTAAGATTTATGATATCAATGTTCATAAGGGGAAAAGACACAGATGGCCTCTGGAGGAATCCATGTCCAGGCATTTGTATCTCTCTCCCTCTCACGAGAGATCACACAGAGTACTTTCTTTCCCCAGAACAAAAAACGCAGCAATATTGGTGCAATGTTTATATCCAGGAAAGTCCAGGAGATGCTCAGTGCCCAAGGGTTTTACTGGGGATGGTGAGTGACATATGTACCTTCTGTTGGTCTAGACTTCCAGAAGGAAAGCAAGTGTTCAGCATAAGCCATGTTATTTGCAGTTTCTAATGAATGCAAATACAGTGAGCCACTTTTATTGGTTAATAGTTGAGACCCTCTGAGAGCTGTTTTCATATGTCAGCCAAAGTCCAGTTTTCCAAACAGACCTTTCTAAGTACAGCAGTCTCAGGGGCTGCAATGTTAAATTTTAAATTACACACACACACACACACACACACACACACACACACACACACATATGTTTTTAAAAGAATAACTTTAAAGGAAGACTTTTAAAAATCCAGCTATTTGGTTAACTTCCAGTGAAGTGAGACAGTGAAACTTTATAATGATATAGATTAACTTTAGGGTATTTGGGAGTTTTGTTTTGTCTTTGGCTTTAAAGCTACTTTAAAGCTACTGTGATAAGAAAAGAAGCTAATTTTGGGCTAGAGTTGTGTTCTCAGAGTTGAGAGTACAACAGTGAGTTGTTGGTGTGTCCTGCTGCCCAGATAACTATAATACTTCAGACCAAACTTGGTACTGAAGAGGGTCTGAGTTGGTGACCCTCTGGGTGGGATCCTCTGGGCTCTGGCCAGACTGGTTCTGTGAAGACACCATTATCTCTAACTAAGGCGTACAGGCATAAGCAGGAGTTAAGAGCTTTTTACGAAGCACTTGCATGATGTTTAACATTTAATTCTGTCACACTCTGCAAGATAAATACTAGCAAATCTTAGCCTGCTGTTAAAACACATGGGAAAACAGAGGCTAGGTTTGTCATTTCTTCATAACATAATTTTCTATATTCTTTACTAATTCAGTACCTTAGAACTCAATTATCCTTTCTGTGAAGCAAGTCCTTGAGCCTTCCTCTAATGAGATACATATTGTCTTCAAAATCACCATTTTTTTCACTTCAGAAAATAAACCCCTTTGAGTGAGTCCTAGATATGATTCTATTTTAGATAATAGTACCAAGTCTTACTGAACAATGAGAAAGGAAGGGAACATTTGTGGAGAGAAATGAATCAATTGACTAATGGTGCCGTAGTCTACCTGTATTATATAAAATTTAAAATTAAAAGGGGATGAACTGTATATATTGTTCTTTAATGTATATGTCGCCCATAATTTTGTCTTTAGATTTATGGAATGATTTTTATAATAAAATACATACATTAAAACAGCCTACACCGATGTTAGGGGCTCGCTGGCATTTTAAGTCGTTTACTTTCTGTGACTGTTTTATTTACTGACTTCCTAACAGTTTTATATGTTTAATTCTTCTCCCTTTTCACTAGTTGGCTACAGTTGTTCTGAAATAGCAGTGGTTTCTTTGTATTAGTTTACAGAGCTGTTGCATGCAAACCTATTGGTTTTGTCTTCTGTGTTCATGTGAATGAGCTGCATGCTGATATGTGTGTTCTGAACACCCTCATACACATCTTCTCTCTTTCTATATGAAGCAAAAATACAGAAATTAAAAAAGGAAAAATATCTAAGTACATTGGCATAACTGATAAAGTATAACAACTATATTTATACTTCATGTAGTATTCTTGGTTGGCTTAGTACATTAGAGGAGGCCCATGTAGTGTTTACTTTATATTTTTAAACAGTAGATTCTTGTATGTTTGGATGGTACAGGATACATACATGATTCTGCAATAGTCATATGTACCCATTTCATTCAGAAGGCTGTTATTCTTCTATACTATACCATTCAAAGTCATGGTTTTCCTATTTGAACATGTTTTACTCATTCTAGAACACACAATCAAAGGAGAGTTTTTAGAAATACTTTTCTACAATTCTGTCTATTTAGATTCAGTTACTAAAACCATCGTGCCCATATTGAGATTTTGAGCTGTTGTTTATTACAGCATATGGATTGCAGTCACCAAACTGTGACATAGGGACAATGCTTACATTTTAAACATTTTTTTGTAGAAAACGTAGAGGATAGTACTGATGAGGATGCACCTTTAAACAGCCCAGGATCAGAAGGAAGNACACACACACACACATATGTTTTAAAAGAATAACTTTAAAGGAAGACTTTTAAAATCCAGCTATTTGGTTAACTTCCAGTGAAGTGAGACAGTGAAACTTTATAATGATATAGATTAACTTTAGGGTATTTGGGAGTTTTGTTTTGTCTTTGGCTTTAAAGCTACTTTAAAGCTACTGTGATAAGAAAAGAAGCTAATTTTGGGCTAGAGTTGTGTTCTCAGAGTTGAGAGTACAACAGTGAGTTGTTGGTGTGTCCTGCTGCCCAGATAACTATAATACTTCAGACCAAACTTGGTACTGAAGAGGGTCTGAGTTGGTGACCCTCTGGGTGGGATCCTCTGGGCTCTGGCCAGACTGGTTCTGTGAAGACACCATTATCTCTAACTAAGGCGTACAGGCATAAGCAGGAGTTAAGAGCTTTTACGAAGCACTTGCATGATGTTTAACATTTAATTCTGTCACACTCTGCAAGATAAATACTAGCAAATCTTAGCCTGCTGTTAAAACACATGGGAAAACAGAGGCTAGGTTTGTCATTTCTTCATAACATAATTTTCTATATTCTTTACTAATTCAGTACCTTAGAACTCAATTATCCTTTCTGTGAAGCAAGTCCTTGAGCCTTCCTCTAATGAGATACATATTGTCTTCAAAATCACCATTTTTTTCACTTCAGAAAATAAACCCCTTTGAGTGAGTCCTAGATATGATTCTATTTTAGATAATAGTACCAAGTCTTACTGAACAATGAGAAAGGAAGGGAACATTTGTGGAGAGAAATGAATCAATTGACTAATGGTGCCGTAGTCTACCTGTATTATATAAAATTTAAAATTAAAAGGGGATGAACTGTATATATTGTTCTTTAATGTATATGTCGCCCATAATTTTGTCTTTAGATTTATGGAATGATTTTATAATAAAATACATACATTAAAACAGCCTACACCGATGTTAGGGGCTCGCTGGCATTTTAAGTCGTTTACTTTCTGTGACTGTTTTATTTACTGACTTCCTAACAGTTTTATATGTTTAATTCTTCTCCCTTTTCACTAGTTGGCTACAGTTGTTCTGAAATAGCAGTGGTTTCTTTGTATTAGTTTACAGAGCTGTTGCATGCAAACCTATTGGTTTTGTCTTCTGTGTTCATGTGAATGAGCTGCATGCTGATATGTGTGTTCTGAACACCCTCATACACATCTTCTCTCTTTCTATATGAAGCAAAATACAGAAATTAAAAAAGGAAAATATCTAAGTACATTGGCATAACTGATAAAGTATAACAACTATATTTATACTTCATGTAGTATTCTTGGTTGGCTTAGTACATTAGAGGAGGCCCATGTAGTGTTTACTTTATATTTTAAACAGTAGATTCTTGTATGTTTGGATGGTACAGGATACATACATGATTCTGCAATAGTCATATGTACCCATTTCATTCAGAAGGCTGTTATTCTTCTATACTATACCATTCAAAGTCATGGTTTTCCTATTTGAACATGTTTTACTCATTCTAGAACACACAATCAAAGGAGAGTTTTAGAAATACTTTTCTACAATTCTGTCTATTTAGATTCAGTTACTAAAACCATCGTGCCCATATTGAGATTTTGAGCTGTTGTTTATTACAGCATATGGATTGCAGTCACCAAACTGTGACATAGGGACAATGCTTACATTTTAAACATTTTTTTGTAGAAAACGTAGAGGATAGTACTGATGAGGATGCACCTTTAAACAGCCCAGGATCAGAAGGAAGGTAAGAAGGCCTTTAGAAACAATAGAGTTGACTTATTTACATAATATTTTAAATACTTTTATCTCGTTGTATCAAATAATTACTATAAAACAAATAATTTTCAATCTAATGGCCTAGTGAATAGCACTTAGAAACAGTAAATAGAAACCAAGGTAAGTTATGCTTAACCATCATACATTTTAAAATGAAAATATTGAAATATTTAAGAAACATAAATGAATT
>NW_016823697.1:259003-281682 GCF_001698545.2 Rhinopithecus bieti
AAAAAAAAAAAAAAAAAAAAAAAAGGCCGTGTGTGGTGGTGGGTGCCTGTAGTCCCAACTATTCAGGAGGCTGAAGCAGGAGAATCTCTTGAACCCGGGAGGTGAAGCTTGCAGTGAACTGAGATTGCACAACTGCCCTCCAGTCTGGGCAACAGAGCAAGACTCTGTCTCAAAAAAAAAAAAAATTCTCCTTGGTGGAAATTGGGCTTTACTGTATTCTTATATTTTTCCCACTGGATAACACAGTTATGGATGGTGATTCTTAAGCTGCTGATTAACTAAATTGTAGACTGTGTAGTGCCATACAATTTCATTAGATTGGCAGGAGATTTCTTAAATTTTAGCATTCTAGTGTGTTCTTAAGTATTTCTTATTTAACTGTGCCTTGAGGTGGTTTTAATAATAATCCAGTCCGTAATTATTATGTGTTAAAAACTTATGAAGCTATAATGCATATTTATACGGTTTTTAAAAAATGATATAAATTATACATGCAGTTAAATGTGTGAGCTACCTAATGGTACATATCAGGTTGAATGCTGTAGCATTTGATAGTAGGTGATTTGACTAACAATCCTACAATGTTTGAAAACAAAGAATTCTTGCGGTGCTTATTGAATATTGTTGAGTGAATGGATTGAATCAGGACCTGAAATAATAATACTGTGCAATGGATAGTGTATATTTAAGGCCCACAGTGGTTAATCAGGTAATGCAAATGACTAATTTAGCTGGATATACAATAACAAATGGGTCATCATTATGACTACCTGGAGAGTACATGTCCCATCTAAAAGGAAATAGCCACCATCAAGTTTTGCTCATTTTTACCATGTGGGAATATGAGCCTAAGGCTACCAGATCCTTTGTTTTTTCAAGAGAATTCTTAAATACGAATTTTTACATAAATTTCTCGGATTATTAAAACACTGGTCAAGCCAATCAAAAAACATCTCCAGGCTCTTACACATGGTGTTTGAGCTATTGGCTTGGCAGCATGTAGTTTGTGTTTTATTGTTCTAAGTGTCTAAACAGAAGTTAACGAAACTCAAAGAAAACATTCTGCTATGGTTTGGATCTAATCCTAAGCAAAGGAGAGAATCTCTTAAGATAAATTTTATCTTTTGGGCCCTGAGAAAGCCTATTTAATTATGCCACTGTGGGACATTAGAGAGAGATGTGAAGTGGTGGCCTAAAGGTCATCTCCTAAAAGAACCACCTGGGTTAAGAATTCCCAAGAAAAATTTCATCTCTGCTCTAGGCTCTTGGCTGTGGAGAGAATTAAGAGTGTAAAAAATGGCTATAGGGCTTTCTCTTTTTAAACATTTTCTGAAGTGCTACCTGGTACTCCGTTTGAACTGCTAAGATGCCTGAAAAGCATCTCATATCATTTCTTTTCATTTATTGAAAATGAAGTTGATTATATATTTTAAATTTGTGCGTACCAGCACTGTGTTAAGAGCTGGGGCTATACAGCTGAAAAAACAGGTTTGCTGCTTTCTAGAGGCTTATAATCTGGTAAACCACTTGATTATCTATCTGCTCAGTGACATCAACAACTAACTGAGCAATAACCGGATAGTCACTTGGTTTTCAAGAGTAAGGAAAGGAATGCTTATAGTGAGTTTAGATTCTAGGAAAATAACCTTTACTTGCCTCAGCAGGCTGCCCAAAGCTGATACTGGCTGGTGTTGTCCAGTGGGCAGATTAAACATCTGTTTAAGGTATCATGGGAAGAGGCTTACAATAACTGAAAAAACTTGTATTAGAAAAAGAAATTAAGCATGGGAAAAAACAGGATTTAGTTGAGCTTCCCTGCAATTATCTTTTGGTTTAATGTCTTTCTTCCTTTATTTTTTTTGTTAAATTATATTTTGAGGGAGCTGGCCGCAAGTGGCAGGAGAGCACAGTAATGTTGGAGGCAGACAGCCTGGCTTTGCATCTGGCTTTGTCACTTACTAGCTGTATGACCTTGGGCAAATTACTTAGCTTTTTTGCGCCTCAGTTTCCTCGATTGGGAATTGAGATAATGATATTACTCCTGCTAATATAATAATGTGTGTGGAACAGTGCCTGGCATGTAAGTACAATACAAATGTTGGCTATCATTTTGGCCTCTAAAGGTTTTGTCCAGCTATAGCTCTGGCTTGTCACTATCTCACATGCTATGTTTGGCACACCTTCTAGGAAAAGACACGCTAAATGTTTTTACCTATTTCAAACTCATATAAATCTCTGTTCCCTAATCATCTTCTATGCAAGAGTTTTCTCCTGATTGCTTTTCCTTCCATTCTTTGACTAGGCCCGAAGGAGAACCACCACTCAGATGGAATTGCTGTATGCAGATAGCAGTGAACTAGCTTCAGATACTAGTACAGGAGATGCCTCCTTGCCTGGCCCTCTTACACCTGTTGCAGAAGGGCAAGAGATCGGAATGAATACAGAGACAAGTTGTACTTCTGCTAGGGAAAAAGAGCTCTCTCCCCCACCTGGCTTACCTTCTAAGATAGGCAGCATGTAAGTTTGGCCCAGCTACACTAACTTCTTTTCTTTTGGCTTTTTTTTTAAAAAAAAGTATGCATGTTGCTAATTTCTTATTTCTATTATTTAAAATTTATGTAAATTTGATCTCTGGTTTTTGAAATAATTTGTTAGGTGTTGTCTCCCCTAATTTATTGGAGAGTTGAAATAATTTGAAAGGTCCTTTGTTGAATTGCTTTGTCTTGTTGCTAAGTTTTAGGATCATTCTTAAGAGTTATAATTTTTATAACGTCTGAGTTATGAATTACAGACAATGCTTATATAGAAACACCTAAATTAAAGTTATATCTATAACACTGTTATGTAACTATTATGTATCAACAGAAAGTTTAGACTCTTAAATTTTCTCTAAATTACCTATATCCTAGTTTTGAGAGACCTGTCAGGATAGTAAATCTTTGCTGACTCTTTTAAAGAAAAAAGAAAATACCAATTACAAATTTAATACATTTTGAACTTTCCTAATTTTTTACCTTGAAGCATATTGTTTATCTGGGATGAGTGACGCCCCAAAAAATATTTGTATTGATATTATTAAAGATTTGAAGGAGGAAATATTCTCTTTCTTATGATAATCTGAACAAAAAACCTTCTATTCAAAATAAATCTTGCATAGACTATTTTTAATTATTATCTTGAGGACAAAGAAAGATTTTCCCACATGGTCCTGTGTGTGTGCCTATGTGTGTGTGTGCATATGTGTACCATGAGTGCATGCGTGTGTTTTGATAGTTATATTAATATTAGATTAGTCATTCACTGGTAAAGATTGTTAACGTCATTTTTCAAACTAATCCTCACATGTGATCTAGCAGATGATTTATGGAATGAATACATCTCTGCACTGAAGAGTATCCCCCCCCACAAAAGTGGCACACACTATATGATCAGTGAATAATATGAAATAACAAACTTTCCACACTTGAATAGCCGTTTCTCATAATATTCTTCATTTTATGAGGATATTTCCATTGTTTTCCATTCAGTAATCCCATCTGCTACCTTTTGTTCCAGAATTAATTTTAATGATGACAGAACTTTCTTGCATGTGCTTGAGGTAGCCTATGTAATTAACTGTTGGATCTGCTGTTAGAGATTGCTAACCAGTATAGTTTATGGCTTCATTGCTTTTGTGATAAGAGTAGAAGAAATGCTTTTGGTTAAGGTAGTGATATGGAACTCAGGTCAGATTTTAGGAACTAGCATGTGTTAGGTGTTTAACCTGTCAGATGAGTGAGACTTTGGAACTTCAAGACTAAATCTAAGGCCTGGAATCCAGATTCAGGTAATCTCTTCTATTTGTCTTTTACATTTTAAAATGTATCATTTATGACAGGTTGTAAAAAGTATCTTTTGGCCTCTGCCTCTAGATAACTTAGTTTGTAGTTTTCGTAAATTCACATGCTTATACTCATATATTTGTAATTCTTTATACATTGTGAGAGTTTGGTCACTCACTTAGTGCAGTAACTCTTCTAAGCCATTACTGCATAACTTTTACTCAAGTGATCCTTGTAATTTAAATGATGCAGGATTGCTAAAATGTGATTTCCTGATTAGAAAAATCAAGCACACAAAATTTAATTATGTTTAGTTTTTGCTTTTAAATAGGAATCATGTAAACCCATTCTGGAAGTCTTGCTGTCTAATTCCTCAGTGGTTTTTTTTCCCCCAGACTTTTTCTTTTTTTTAGGTGGAGTCTTGCTCTGTCGCCCAGGCTGGAGTGCAGTGGTGTGATCTTGGCTCACTGCAGTCTCGCCTCCTGGCTTCAAGCGATTCTCCTGCCTCAGCCTCCCAAGTAGCTGGGATTACAGGCGCCCACCACCACACTCAGCTAATTTTTGTATTTTTAGTAGAGACAGAGTTTCACCATGTTGTCCAGCTGGTCTTGAACTCATGACCTCAAGTGACCCATCCACCTCAGCCTCCCAAAGTGTTGGGATTACAGGTGTGAGCCACCATTCCTGGCCCAGATTTTTTTTTTTTTTTTCAGTTAAAATTCATTACCACCATATACAAAATTATTTTCTTGAATTTTTAATTACAAGCAGACATTTGGCATTTAAAATATTTAAGGCAAGAATACTTTATTACTAAAATATACATAGATACAAATTAAATACTAGCTAAGTAAAATAATTATGTATTTTTGTGTGTGTATGATTACCTATAGAACTATTTTGTGATTGTGTCTCAATATTAATTCATTAAATCTCATTGTTTCTTAAATTCTGATATGCTAATATTTTTGTTCTTACAAAACTATAAAGATAATTTTTCTTCATCTGAAATAATTACCAGTGAAATTAAAACACATCCAAAATATTTGTTGTAGCTATTTGGCAGCATATCATTGATATTTATATTCAAAGATGATAAGTTGTTATATATTTAATAAGATCACCAGTTTAAAAATTATGGTTGTTGAGCTTCCATCAACTAAAAATAACTCATGTAATATTTTCCTATGTTAGTTTTATTTTTTGTTCTCAAGTAATTATCTTTCTCAGGTTCCAATTATTAACCTATTACAAATTTTAGATTGACTGTCTACCAAAGTTGTATGTGCAAATTTAGAATTAGGTAATTAAAGAATCTTATTTTACTTTAGTTCCAGGCAGTCATCTCTACCAGAAAAAAAAATTCCAGAGCCTTCTCCTGTAACAAGGAGAAAGGCATATGAGAAAGCAGAAAAATCAAAGGCCAAGGAACAAAAGCAGTAAGTGACTAATGTTTTTTACCTGCTAGACTGTATTAAATGCCTGCTGCACTTACTGCTAAAGACAATCATGAAATTATTTTCCAGATTTAGGCTGGCACTGTGGTTATGACTATTTGACTAATCAAGACAGTCAAGTCAGCTTTTGGCTTGACTCGGTGGTCTAATATTCTTGGTCATATACATACTTGTAAAAATATTTGAGCACTTGTCCCTGAACATGTCCAGTTACTTATTTTCCAGTTATTTGTGTATATCATTTTAAGAGTTAATATATACTTGAGGTAAGGCTTATTAAGTCTATATTTCAAATAGTCTTCTATTAATAGAAAAATTTATAATTAATTTTGACCATCATTGCAATGTCAGCTAAAACTGACCTTGACCCTACCTCTTTACAGTGGCTGACAGAAAAACTAATAAATCATAGGGTGTGTTGTTGTGCCATTTTCTTGCTGCTCTCTCATGTTTACATTGTTGGTATTATCCTCAGTGTTTTTTTGTGTGTTTTGTGAGGGTTAGTTTACTTAGCAGTACATAATGTAATCTGATGATCCACTTAACTGGGCATTTAAAAATTGCAGCATGACAGCATTTAGAAGTTGATTGGATTAGAATCAGTGTTACCCTGCCACCCCTCCCTCAGTTTGCCTGTTCTGCATGTGACAGGTAGATCTCAGACATGTCCTTGAGGGAAAGCATTTATGTGAATTTACATTTAAATATTAGCAAAGTAAATTACTTTAATTTCTTATAAAAAAATAAATGCGAATATATTTAAAGGGAAGTGTTCATTTATTTTCCATGCCTAAATGGACAATTCTATACCACCCACTACCCTGTGCCAAGATGCACACTCTCTTTTTTGACCACGAGTTTAACTGACTTGAATGTCATAGAAATTATCCTTCTTATCACCCTTGCTTCCTGTACTTAAAGACGTAGTTTGCCTGTTTGTACTGAATTGAATCTCTCAAGAATAATTGGGAAATGGGGATGGAGCGCATAAGTGATTTAAAAATAGATGAATGAATCAACTGAATAAGCAAACTTCTCATAAGCTCTCTGGGTCTCTTTCCTCGTCTGTAAAGTGAGAAACTTGCTCTTGATTCTAAAATTGTATGATTTTAAATGTGGCTTGCTTTATTTTATACTGACTTCTGATTTCAGCAGACATAATCTTCTCTTTAGTGCCATCTTGTGGCCAATGTGACAAAATCCAGTGAAAAGAAATTTTAAAATTGTTCAGAATGCATTTTACCTTACCAAAAGGAAGAGAGAAAGGAAAGAAGGAGTTCTCTAATAAAAGAGTTTTTTAAAGAGCATGTTTCTTATAACTTTTCTAACAAATCATAACAATTAAAGCCACCTACTTTATGTTCTTTTTTTCTTGTAGCTCAGATTCTGGAACTTCAGAGGCTAGTCTTTCACCTCCTTCTTCCCCACCAAGCCGGCCCCGTAATGAACTGAATGTTTTTAATCGTCTTACTGTTTCTCAGGGAAACACATCAGTTCAGCAGGATAAGTAAGTCATTATGGAAAAGAGCCCCAATTATTTATATAATATTCTGAACCTGTCAATACAGTCTGTAGCAAACATGTAGTCATCTCTGTGTAGGCGATGGAGCCTGACTTGTGAACTCTTGCCGTATTTTATGCATCTTTCCAATGGGAAAGGAGCCATGCAGCCAAAATTAGAGAAAATTATTTTCCTGCTGAACATTATTCCCTGTTGTAGATTTGTATTGCTATTCCTTCAGCACTTGTCTTGCCTTTTCTTTTACAAGTAAATTAGAACTGAAAAATCTTTGAGACCACTTGATGTTTAAATTTTTGGAGATTCTTTAGCTTCTATGAGCCCACAAAAGCCTCTAATTTAGATAGCCTGAGTTGGAAAGAGGCAAATTACTTTACTTCTGGGGGATATAACAGTTTACAAAGACCATTGTTACATGTGCAACATGTTATTGTCATCTGATTGTTCTAAACAAGTTCACCACAAAATTTCAGTAATTGTGTTCTTGGAATAAAAAAATCACCTTTACGGATGGAGAGAGTAGGACTGGGAGCAGGGTGGAGAAGTTGAAGGGATGTGGAAAATGTAATTGTCATCAAATTTGAAATGACAAAGTATCCACACATTGAGCCAGAATCTCTCTTGCAAGAATGCTGTACTAACAATACTGCCATAAGGTATTTATTAACTCTGACTTGTCTGCTTGGACTTGGAATGATAATGATTGTTTTTCTGCTATTACCACCCTGTATGTATCAATAATCTCTAAAATTTATAGGATGCCATTTAAGATCTGTCTGGCATGTTTAGATCATTTTAAATGGCTCTATAAACTTAGAGAATCATGCCATAATTTTTAGAGAATTATAAATATGCTTAATTTATGGATAATTCTTTTATTTATAGATCCTTCATTAGATTTTAATATGGTTTAATTAGTGGAAGATATGTTCTTTAAATTGATATAGGTAGGTAAATATTTTCCTGTGTTATTAAACAAAATACTCTTTAACATTGTAAGTTATTTCTGTCATTAATTGAGAAAAGTTGAACATTAGGAATAGTTTTGGGAAGTCAAGTTTCACTAGGTATATTAAGAGTTGCTAAATTTGTGTCTACCTTGCCTTCACAGTCAAAACATTTTCTGTCAATCTTTTGATAATCCTGACAACCTAATCACAGTTCCATATTTTTTACTGAAATACTTTATGAGCTACCAATAATTTGACTCTGTTGTCATCTCTATAAACTAAAATGTAGAATAACTGACTACTCTACACTTTCAAAAACTTGCCTACCTCCTTACATTACTTTCTCTGGGGCTGCTTTTTGAGACTACCATATCCCACTAGCAAGATGCAGATCCCGCACGTTGTTTCTAGTTACATTCTATGCCAACACTCACCATATCCTCATTCTCCTCAAGCCTGTTGTACAGTCTAAATAGATTTTCATAATAACCAGACTCACTGCAGTCTTGGAGGCCTCAAGGTAGGGCTAACAAGAGTGACTTGTCTATTTTAAAAGCCCACTAAAGTACCCCAGCTATTATTAAGATGCTCCCTAGTCATAAGAACTCTGTTTTTGAAATAAGCTAAAACCAAAGGTTGTTAAATTTTGAGTGACTTGCTTTCTATGCAAAAACACAATCTATTTGTGTAACTTCAACATTAGCGTCTGTATCTAAAGTAATCATTATCAAGATGAATGAAATTGATGAACTGTTATTGAAACGGGAAAATTTTTCCAGGACTAGCCAAATTAATGGAGCAAACCTTCAAGTGCTATATCTCATGTACTTGATATTTTTCTTCTCCAAGGCCTAAATTTTAGAAGTGAGGATAGATTTTGTATATCAGTATTAGAAAATTTTAGTCCCCAAAGTCTTGCTAGAAGACATAAATATCAAACTCTTTACGTGACTTAGCTATACCTTAAATATGCTAATATCCAGTGCAAATAGAAAAGCAGGGCACTATGAAGGAAATGTTTGCTATATATCTGTTATTCATGCTGTTGATTTTGTGTCCAAAGTCAGTGTCCTTACCTGTTGACATCTGTATTCTTTCTCTCATAATTCTAACTCTTTCACTATAGGTCTGATGAAAGTGACTCCTCTCTGTCGGAGGTCCACAGGTACTTTCTTTCCTGCCTTTCCTACATTCTGGAATTTCATTGATGTTCTAAAATGCCTTCCTAGAAATTCTAAGCAAGTCTCTTTTTTGTTGCATGCATCACTTGTAAATCATATAAATGCACTAATATTTCTAAACATGATAATTTTAATACATTTTGTGATCATACCTTTTAGATAAAGTAGTGGTTTTTTTTTTTTTGTATAATAGTTTAAAAATTGTGATACCTGTTTTCTGTCTGTAATCTAAATCTTTTCTTTAAAAGAAATCAAGTTTTGTGAATATTGATGTCAAGAAGGTTTCTTATTCTCAATGATTAAGCACTTCTAATGCCTCAAAGTGTGTGAGGTAGATAAGGTATTTTTTCTTGTGGGTTTAGCAATTTTAAGTAAAAGATTATATGATTAAAATAAAAGTATGCTAGAGAAAAAAAGGATACTGTTGTACCAAAATTAAAAGAATAAGAAATAAACACTAAGGAAGCATTTTAAAATGAATATTTTAAGAATAGGTGCAGCTTTAAAATAACTGGTATTTTTTTTCTCATGTTATGGATTTTTCTGGGGGTCCTTAACTTCTCTTTCCCTTTCTCTCTGTCTCATTCCCTTTCACCATTATCATTTTATGTCCTCCCTCTTTGCACTTGTTTTCCTTGTTTTACGGCCATTTTGCTGATCATCAGCAGATCGTCCAGAAGGTAGGCAGGGGAAGGGAGAGGAAATTAATTTCATTTCCAGTATCAAAAGACCTTACAGGTTTGCATGGGACAAAAATAAGTGTTTGTTTATTTTTTTCTCCTTCAGATCAAGTCTGTTGTACAAATTTGCCATATTTAACCTTAAACTCTTTTAAAGTTGATTTTATATTTCAAAATGTGAATAGATTAATTTGAATAGAGAAATAAATACCATGGCTGTATGTTTCTAATATCTATAAGTTTCTGTTATCTTTGGTAGTTTATATAAAATATTAATCCTAATATTCTGAATATTTAAGAACATTTTAAAGTATCTAATTAATAAAACACTACGTTTAATATTGAGATTCTTTTTTCTCAAAAGACTGAATAGCCAATGACATAAAAATACATAAGAATCAAAAAAAGACATCCTGATCTCCAGGAAATAACTGTGCAATACATAAGTCACTGGGGCAAATATTTACTGAGTATTTTATGATAGTATAACCTTTGATATGACAGAATTGTGTTGGATGTTACATTTAATATTAATGTAACATAAGGGAAACATTTAATAGATTATTAGGATAAAGCTTGTAATCTGAAGGAAATAAACCTTTGGAGACACAGTATTACATATCTGAGGGTACAGTTTAGTTTTTTCTTAAGATTTGTCATTAAATGCACATTGAAAATAGCTCTTAGGCTGTTAACATGAATTGTTTTCTTACAACCAGCTTTTTGACCTATACATACATATATATTTTCTGTTTGAGAATTAACAGTAGCAACCTACTATTCTTTAAAATCATACCTTTTCAATATTTGAAGCCATATTTTTAAATTTGATGGCTTCAGTTCGTATCTGTGAACCTTAAGGCATCAAAATTTCAAAATGGCAGATTCAGACTTTTGAATGGGTCTTGCTCCAGTTTCAGTTTTAGTCTGGTTAAATTGTTAGATTATAAATTACTGAGCATCAGTTTCAGTAATCTCAAATTGACACATGTATGCAAATCATGGCATCAGATTTCATAATTATATATCCAAAGATAATAATTCCTTGTGTCGTTTATAGGGATAAGACACTCCTATCACTTTTGTGATCATTATAACCAGACCCTAAAAACAAATGTTTTTTCTCCCCAACTCTAAATTTACCTCCTTTAAATTTCCATTCGTTAGTCTTCATCAGCCCTTTTTTCCCTTACCAGAATTAATTTTACGTATCTTTTTGTTTATATATGACAGCTCTTAAAATATTCAGCGCTTTTAAATTATGCTATTGTATCCTCTCTCCAGTAAATGTCATTTTATCAGCTCAATAGTTTCATCATCTGTTCCTTATGTAATATAGTCTACAGATCCTTCATTCTGCTTCTACTGTTTTATAAAGGCTCCACTTTTTCAATGTTCTTCTTAAAATGGGACATCTAAAACTACACCTCATTCCATATATGGCCTACATAGAATGCAGTAAGTCTATCGCTATCTTTCTCCTGAAATATTTATTTCTATTAAACAAATCATTGATAGTGAGTAGGCATATAAAATAAATGAATTTTGTTTTAGTGATTTTGTTCAGGCAATATAATGTCCAGCTCCTTAATATATCCCTTTAATAAGCATGCCACTTCTCCCTAGGGCTAGGGAAAGATTGACTAGATACTAAAGATCTTCCAGATCAGCTGTGACCTTGACTCATTAGGTGTGACTCTTCAACTACCTGTGGAAATACTTTACTCTGACAGTTCCATACTTATTCACACTGTCCACAAGTCAACATATATTGTGAATAGACATTCCCTTAAATTGGTATCTATTAACCGTACAAAAAACTTTCCCCATGAGATTGATGAGCCCATGTTATCTTTTGTTGGTGAGCATTTATTTTTAAGTGGATAGTGATTTGCTTAATGTATTCCTCTGTGAGACTCAACAAGAAGTTGAGTTTCTGAATTCCACATTTTTCCTGCTTTTGGAAGATCAGGTCTACATGTTTTGTCCCTTTTTTTGATCTTTGTGATTTCTTAGAGTACTGACAAGGATTTTGCCTACACAATGGCGTATACTTTCAAAATCCTGTGATATAATGTTTAAAAACAGAAATACCTGAATTTATTGAATAAATCTCCATTGTCAGCTCTAACTTATCTTGGGTTCACGTTTCTTAATCATTTCTGCCCTCTTGCATCTCGAAGATTCTTCTCTTTCATTAAGAAGATGGAAACAAAACAGTTTTCCTTTATCCCTGTATTTGTCCTAATATTATGCCATTTGTCTTACATAATGGACATAATTCAGCATAATTTGAAACATATAATGCTTTGAGCGAAGGTACGTTTGACTGTTTGTCATGTCTTAATTCATTATCATCTTTAGCCTCCCCAACACCATTATTTTAATTCAGACCCTATCTTAAACTCCTTTGGGAGAGGGACAATGTTTTGATAATCTTTATATTTCCATAGTACATAGCCCAGTGCCATAAAGCAGAAACTACAGAAATATCAAATTTATGAGAAAGCTCCCTAAAGAGGGTCATTGTTTTAATTTTTTATTTTAATTTTGCAGGTACATAGTAGATATATATTTATGGGGTACATGAGACATTTGGGTACAGGCATACAATGCACAATAATCATATCGTGAAGAATGGGGTAGCCATTCCCTCGAGCAATTATCCTTTGTGTTACAAACAATCCAATTACACTCTTTCAGTAGTTTTAAAATGTACAATTATTATCAACTATCGTCACCCTGTGGGCTATCAAATAGTAAGTCTTACTTATTCTTTCTATTATTTTTGTACCCATTAAACATCCCCACCTCTTCCAACCCCCACTACCCTACCCAGCTTCTGGTAACCATCCTTCTACTCTCTATATCCATGAGTTCAATTGTTTGATTTTTAGATCCTATAAATAAGTGAGAATATCCAATGATATCCTCTTTCTGTGCCTGGCTTATTTTACTTAACATAATGGTCTCCAGTTCTATCTATGTTGTTGCAAATGATATGATCTCATTCTTTTTTTATGGTTGAATAGTACTCCATTGTGTGTACGTACCACATTTTCTTTATCCATTCACTGTTAAGTTCTCATTCTTTTAAAATTTTCTTTGAGATTGTCAGTTTTTTCTTTAAGTTTTTGATATTTTTGACCCGTTGTCCCTTTAGAATTTCTGTTCATTCAATTATTCCTATCTTCAATTTTTGTCTGAAATCTGCTTTCTTAGTATTTTAGGTGGCATGTAATTTACACTTTCTTTAGCATGTTCCTTTACACCCCAGCTTGACATAGAATTATGTTTTCCTGTTATTTGACATTTCTGCTTCTTCCTTATTTGTCAGAATTCAGTACACTCAAATAATTCCCAAATGTGGTTTCATTAAACCTTGGAGAGATGAAATTGTTAATAAGAAAATCTAGATGTACTATAGTCTTTGCTCTTTGCAGAATGTAGCTGTTAGCAGATGCCTGATTAGTTGATATACTCCATCACTATTACTATTTCACACTTTGTCCTTTTGCTTAAAAGACAGCAGTCTGGATTTTATTACTACTTACTTATAAAGACTTCTTAAAGTTAGGGGAAAAAAAACAAAACTAGTCTCATGATATAGTCTCATGATATTTAAGTGAGTCTTGGTTTGTTTGTTTTTTCCCCACCTTAGGGGCATAATCAACCCATTTCCAGCTTCAAAAGGAATCAGAGCTTTTCCACTTCAGTGTATTCACATAGCTGAAGGACATACAAAAGCTGTGCTCTGTGTGGATTCTACTGATGATCTCCTCTTCACTGGATCGAAAGGTGCCAGTAGTTATCTAATGTAGATATTTAATAGCTTTAAAAAAAAATTACATTTTTAACATGCTCTAGAAAGCTGTCTATTTAAGACCAGAAAGAATCAGATAATCTGGTTCAACTCCTGAATGTAAAACATATAAAATTATTGCATAGTTGAGCAGCAAGTAAAACCTCTGTTGAAGTTTTGTAAATACACTGGTGACAGAATACATCTCTCTGCGGTATTTGGGCATTTACTGCATGTAGGGTCCTGAATTTTGAAATGCAGATTATATAAAAATCTATAAAAGGCTATTTAAATGTACAATATGGGAAAGAGAATAAGATGCGTAGCAACCACTATTTCTGCAACACTTACTACATATCAGGGGCTATGCTAGGCAGTATGCTAATACTAATATATCTCACTTAATTCTCACAATAATCTCAATGAGATACATATTGCATCCTCATTTTGTAGACAGAGAAACTCAGGCTTCAAGTGAATAAATACTTTTCTCAGGTAAATTTATCTAGTAAGTGGAAGAAGTAGGATTAGAAACCTAGGTATACCCTTCTCCAATCCTGCGCTCTTAACCCCTTTGGTACAATTGCAAGTAACTGGAAACCAGCTATAAATGCTTTGAAGAATTCTAGACTAAGAGTTTTGGGGTTCTGGAAAGGGAAGGAATTCTGCACAGCTGTGAGAAACAAGGAAGGCTCTGACAAGGAGTCATTTAGGATGTACCTTATAGGATGGTTTGGATATTGACAGGAATGAATAATCAAGATTACAGAATAACATAAGCAGAGACATGAAGATCAAAGTGGAGCATGTTTGGAAACTAATTCTACTTGGGTTGAAAAATGGAATATGTAAAAGAGAAGTACTGGTCATTGAGGCTAGAAAGGTGAAAAGCAAGCATATACAGGAATTCAGGGAGCTCATAAAAGTTTTTAGCACTTAGGGATAGTCCAAGATTCACTTTAATCAGCGAATATTTATTTCTCATTGTCTATGAGGGAAGTATAAGATCCCAGCTAGAACTTATGAATTTAAGGTAAAAGAAATTCCCTAATTAAAAGAAAATGTTCTTTGAAAATACTGTATTTTCTAATGATTCAAATTAAATGTATCTCTCCAGTATAACTAGATGTTCAACACATCAGAAAAGAACAAGAATAGTTTTGTGATTATGTTTTGGGTCAAAAATAAAATTTATATAGTCATTGACCCTTGGGGGGAAAAATGTGTGTATATTTACTAGTGTAGAGAGTATGTTGTGAGGAGGTGGGAATATGATCAGAGAAGAATGTTTTGAAGAGGCTGACCTGAGACTGCCACTCTAAATTCAGGGGCAATTTGAAGCAAGACTCTTTTGTTATGACCGTTTCAAAATTTTTCATAAATATTTTTTCAATACCACATGATACATACAACAGACATCCCAGACTTTTATCTGATCCTTTATACATACCTTGTCTTTGAGCCTGTTGCAGAGGGTCAAGGATGACGTTAGGATCCTTGTTGTATGTTAATTACTATTTTCGTTTCCTTCCCATAGAAGAGAAATTGTTTAAATAATTTTTATTATTAATAGAACCTAAAGTAGTTCATATTAACAGTGTTTTTTATTATTATTATTATTTGTTTGTTTTAGATCGTACTTGTAAAGTATGGAATCTGGTGACTGGGCAGGAAATAATGTCACTAGGGGGTCATCCCAACAATGTCGTGTCTGTAAAATATTGTAATTATACCAGTTTGGTCTTCACTGTATCAACATCTTATATTAAGGTGTGGGATATCAGAGATTCAGCAAAGTGCATTCGGACACTGACGTAAGTAACTTGAAGACAAATAGCATAAAGGAGGAATATCTTTTCTTTTTTTCTTACAAAATATAAGAAAAGAGAGGACTATAAATGCATTTTAACTTTTGTATACCTGTTCACTTCCTAGAGGATATTAAAAGTGTTCACAATGAAAAGCACAGATAAAATAAGAGGGGGAAAAATTTGACAAATGAAGTATAAGAGCCTGGTATTAAACAGAAAGGGATAAGCCATATTTGATCAGTGACTAAGTATACATTTCATGTTTTCTCCCTCCCAAGTATAAGGTATTACATTTTAATGCTATTTCTTATTTGATAGAGTTCAATGTTTTATATTACTTGCTTCAAATAACTACCATTCCTTGGGAAATGGCTGAAATCACCATGGTAGGCAGTGAAGAAGTACTTATAACCTTTAATTAACAGAGATTGAAAAGCTGAGAGTGTTTTTTAAGGACTGAGACTGCTTTGGTGTGAGTGCAAATTTCATAACTCTAGGTGATGTTGGATAATTGGAGGATGAATTTGTTTTTTTCTGTGCTCATTATCTTATTTGTCTTTAGAAGTGTAGAACAAGTGATTCTTTTTGCTGTAATATTGATGAATTATTTTAATAATCAAAATTGATGTAAACTCGGTAATCATTTAAATGAGAGAAGAGAGCATAAGAAAGGTTAATTTTTATTTATTTGTAGAGATAGTAGAGACTATTTTTAAGTGCTGTTTTGTAATTTGAGAACATTATTCTTTGTACTGAATACAAGTCTTGAAAATCTTGTAGAAAAACATTACTATTATATCATATATTAAGATATAACATGTCTTATGGTAGAAATTTACCAATTCAGTTGAATCACTAAAGTCAAATTTGAAAAGATTGATTATGGCTTAATATTTTAGAAGTTAGCTAAAAAAATGTTTCAAAATTTAAAAAAAATTTCACCTAGAATTTATCTGAAGAAACAGGCATATGCTATATTTAAGGCTTTAGATACTCCATCTATGATTCGGTTAAAGTAAATGAAAACTGCAAATAATTCAAAAGGTCTCCATTATCTTTAATCCAGAAAGGCAATTCTTATACACAAAAGAGTATTGGTAAGCCTGGCCCTCGGGTGGAGGGGGTGGTGCTGCTGGAAGCTGTAGGAAAATAAATTAGTTTTGTGGCAACGTATTATTTGTTGATTTTTTTTTTTTTTTTTTTTTTTTTGTTTTTTTGAGATGGAGTCTTGCTCTGTCATCCAAGGTGGAGTGCAGTGGTGCATTCTTGGCTCACTGCCACCCCCACCTCCCAGGTTCAGCCTCCCGAGTAGCTGGGACTACATGCATGCACCACCATCCCCAGCTAATTTTTTATATTTTTATTATAGATGGGGTTTCACCATGTTGGCCAGGCTGGTCTCAAACTCCTGACCTCGGGTGATCCACCTGCGTTGGCCTCCAAGTGCTTGAATTACAGGTGTGAGCCACTACACCCAGCCATTTGTTGATTTTTTTTATGTTTAACATAAAAAAAAAAACTCATCTTTTCTGAAAGATGTTTTAGTCCTTCCTCACTCAGGGCCTGGAATTACTAGTATACCAAGTAAGAATTTTAAACCATGTAATCTTATTTTATTCATTCATCTCTTCACTTACCAAATATTTATTTATATGTGCCAACTCTGTGTTAGGTGCTGTGCTAGGTACTATGCGTACAGTGACAAAAGGACACTGTTCTTGTTGTTGTCTACAGCCAGTTTCCCAGGAATTCAAGGAATTCTAAGCCAAACCCAAGTCCAGGAATGTGACTTTTTTGCTTTGTTTGTATCTCTTAAGGTCTTCAGGTCAAGTTACTCTTGGAGATGCTTGTTCTGCAAGTACCAGTCGAACAGTAGCTATTCCTTCTGGAGAGAACCAGATCAATCAAATTGCCCTAAACCCAACTGGCACCTTCCTGTATGCTGCTTCCGGAAATGCTGTCAGGATGTGGGATCTTAAAAGGTAGATATTTTTAAGAAAACATACCTCTTGCCTATGGCAAATACAACTTCAGATATTAATAACATTAGTGCATGTGAAGTCCAATTTTTATGACCCCAGAAGTTAATGTAAAATCATAGGCTTTTTTATTCAGCATATACCTCTAAATGTCTCTTGTGTCCTTATTAACAAACTGACAGTTTTCTCTTCTTTTAATCTCCATTGCTTGGAAAATAAGTATATAGGGGAAAAATAAAATTAAAACATTACAATTTCTTAATATTTGCCTACAAGTCATGTTGTATACTAGAAGGAAGCCAAGATTCTCATCCTAGTTTTACCAGTACTCTTGATAGAGTTATTTTTGCAACATCACTTAAATATCTTATATCTTAAATGTTTTCATTGATAAAATTAAATTAACAACTTGAGCATAAAGTCCTCACAGAATTTTTGTGAATATAAAATAAAATATATGTAAACTATGAAGTATTAAGAAGATAAAATAGTTAAAAGAAAAAAATGATAAATTAAAATTTAAGGCATTACATCTTTCATTCGGTTTTATTTCCTATGAAGTGTGAGTTTTTTTCCTTTAGTTGAGTGTTTATGTTAGCTTGTTTTCTAGTTCTTAAAATTTTGGCAGCAAAATTTTACATTGACTTATTAGTTAACATTGACTTATTAGTTAACAAATATTTATTTAACCCAAATATGTCAGGCATTGCACCAACAGTGTGGTGATTACTGACAGTAAAGATAGAGCAAGACAAATATGGCTGGTTGTGAACTCCTGGGCTCAAATGTTTCTGACACCTAAGCCTCCCAAGGTGCTGGGATTACAGGCAGGAGCCACTGTGCCCAGCCTTGATCTACCTTCTTAGAGCTCATCTTATAATGGAGGATAAAGGCCATTAAACAGGCTATTACAGGATTCTTAGTAACATTTTCGATTCAGGTAACATGGGGTGCCTCTCATCCAGAAGGGATTTGCCAATGGTAAATCAAATGGATTTTTTTTGAAAAACTTTGAGAAAAACTAGTGTTATAATTTATAACATTTAAGGCATGTTACAGTATGACTGACAAAGTATAATAAACATAATTTGTAGATAAATAGATAAGAGAAAAACCATGGTCCTAAATACTATATTATAAATAAAATGTAGAAAATTGAAAACAGTACTTTTTTAAGAAAATGAGAAATGAGGTGAGGACTTGGCTTATTCTTGAAGATACTGAATTTGACTGATAGTAAGAGCACCATAGAAGAAATAGTCAAAATCATGACACAAGGCAGAAAAGATACCAGCTTTTCAAAATCTTTGCACTGTTTAATTTGCTGGTTGATTTCAGTAAGATATTACTAATTAAATGTAGATCTTAACAAAGGAACTAAAAGAATATTTTTTAAGAAACTGTAATATCTTAAAAGCTAGATATATGTCTTTATTCCAGCAGCTTGATTTGAGGTAGGACTATGAAACAAAGGTTCATTCTTACCCTCTGACAACTGATGTTACCCAGTTTTCTACCAGCCACATAGCTGGTCATTTTCATATCTTTATAATAATTGATGAAATTATTTTGACCACTTATTTTCTGATGTACACATCCACACATATATGTGTGTACATAGATATACGTATGTATATATGTGCATATATGATGTACTTGCACTTATGTGTATTTGTGAAAATGTGTGTGTAATAAAATAATTTTACTTTCTCAGTATTGTTACTGATTTTGTAATTACATCAGTGATATCATCATTTTATTTGAAATTCAAATTGGACCTAATCGGTCCTATTCAGACATTTAGCAAATTAATGTTTAGGTGGATTTAGGTTGGAGTTAAAACTAATCATTTTTTAGACTTCTGCTGCCTTTTTGCTTGCCTAAATGATGTTAGTCAGCTTTAGAATAACTGATTTATGACTCTCTCATTTGCATCATAGATTATATTAGTTTTGACTAATTTGAACAGAGTTTCGTAGATGTGGAGCTAAAATGAAAAAAGCTGGTGATGCTGTATGTCTATTGCGGCACCATTCACAATAGCAAAGACTTGGAATCAACCCAAATGTCCATCAGTGACAGACTGGATTAAGAAAATGTGGCACATATACACTATGGAATACCATGCAACCATAAAAAAGGATGGATTCATGTCCTTTGTAAGGACATGGATGAAGCTGGAAACCATCATTCTCAACAAACTATTGCAAGGACAGAAAACCAAACACCATATGTTCTCACTCATAAGTGTGAATTGAATAATGAGAACACTTGGACACAGGAAGGGGAACATCACACACCAGGGCCTGTCGTGGAGTAGGGGGTGGGGGGAGGGATAGCATTAGGAGATACACCTAATGTAAATGTCAAGTTAATGGATGTAGCACACCAACATGACACATGTATACATATGTAACAAACGTGCACGTTGTGCACGTGTACCCTAGAACTGAAAGTACAATAAACAAAAAAAAGAAAGAAAGAAAGAAAAAAAAAAAGCTGGTGATGCACACCTGTAAGTCCCAGCTACTGGGGAAGCTGAGGTGGGAGGAGGATTGCTTGAGGCGAGGAGATTGAGACTGCAGTGCACCATGATCATGCCTGTGAATAGCCACTGCACTTCAGCCTGGCAACATAACAGAACCCCATCTCTTTTTTTTTTTTTTTTCTTGAGATGGATTCTCGCTCTGTCGCCCAGGCTGGAGTGCAGTGGCGCGATCTTGGGTCACTGCAACCTCCCCCTCCCAGGTTCAAGCGATTCTCCTGCCTCAGTCTTCTGAGTAGTTGGGATTACAGGCACCCGCCACCACATCAGCTAATTTTTGTATTTTTAGTAGAGACAGGGTTTCACCATGTTGGCCAGGCTGGTCTCTAACTCCTGGCCTCAGGTGGTCTGCCCGCCTTGGCCTCCCAAAGTGCTGGGATTACAGGCATAAGCCACCGCACCCGGCCCAATACCCCATCTCTAAACATATAAAAAGAAAAAAGAAGTGAACTTTTTATGAAAGAACGTAGGTTGCCTATGTTGAGGCTTAGTCCCATAAGAAATATTTTAAATAAAACCATTATTCTTTATTTTTAAAGGTTTCAGTCTACAGGAAAGTTAACAGGACACCTAGGCCCTGTTATGTGCCTTACTGTGGATCAGATTTCCAATGGACAAGATCTAATCATCACTGGCTCCAAGGATCATTACATCAAAGTATGTATAAGAGACTTTCTGAATTATATTTGTCTATTAAGTGATAATTTTGAAGTATTCAGATTCATCTAGGACCTCTTTCTCTTAATTTTCTTTCTTCCTTTCTAGTCTTTGCTTTTCTTTTAATCTTTTCCTCATTAATAGTTAGTGGTTTTATCTTCTTATTATTCAATCATGCATTCTCATTTTTCATAGAAGAAAGGTTGGAAACAATTTTAAAGCTCTTTTAGCTCAGTCTTCCAACTCATACATGAGTCTTATTGTCAAGATCTTTTATCCTGAAAATATTATGATCTTCAGAATTTTTTGAAATTAGCAGGTAAGGTAAGGAAAGATGCACAGTTTGATTCTAAAAATGTTAAATTTAAATGTTAAATGAAATACTAATAAAGGAAATTCACATGGCTAGAAGGCCATTAGAAATTCAAGTCTAGAGTTTAAGTTGTGACTAGAGATGTAGGTTTGGGAGCCATTCAAAGAGAACCAGATGTTCCAGGAGTTAAGAGTTGATGATGTGGCCAAGGTGGAGAGAAGTTGACTGGGAACTCAGCCTTGGGGAATATCTGTGAGAACCAATAGGAAGAAGGTAAGAAAGAGAGGTAGGAAGAATGTAAGTACTCATTCTAGAAACTTTGATTAAGATATGAGAAATGGGTTAATGACTTGCAAATAGAATGGTTAAGAAAGGAGCATTTTATATCCTAGAGACATGAACATATTTATGTACTTAGGAATTGGGCTTAGTGGAGAGGGAATGAGTGAGGAGAAAACTGAAGTGGTGGCAATTGATGAAGGTGTTAGGGGGAGTTAGATCATAGATGTGAACATTGAAGATAAGTAAGTATACTTTAGCTTCTGATAAAGAAGGGAAGGGTAAGAAGAAGTTTGAAGATAAAAAGAAACCTTTAGAATGGAAGAGAGTGTCTAAAAAGTTTATTTTTTATTACACTAGCCTTTTCAGGAAAGCACAAGGTTATGGGCCAAGAGAGATGAGGGCAACTGAGGAAGGTGAAAAGGTTTTGAACAGCAGCTTTGGGGAATTGGAGATGACCTCTGGGACTGCAAAGTTACCTAATAGTCATTAAATAATAACCATATTTTTTATTGAATTTCAACTGGATTTATGTGTAATATTTTTATTATTAAACATATCATTTGTGCAGTTATACATAAAAAAATATGGTTTCCTTTATTTTTTTTTTCATACAGAACATTCTTTATTTATTGAGCATTTACTATGTGCCAAGTACTTTTCATGCATCTCATCACTTAAGCCTATCAGCATCTCCAGCAACTATTGGGTAGGTAGGATCCATGAGCCCATTTTGTAAAAAGAAAACTGAAGTCCAAAGCATTTAAGCAACTTGCCCAGGACTTGAACTCAGATCTATTTGAAATTCCATTCAGATGTTTAACAATACTAAACTGCCTCCCTCCATTGTACCCTGAAGCGAGTCATAGTCTTAGCTATGTGTCCCAAGCAGGCATATGTGGAGTATTTTATAGCTGTGTGTACCATTTATAACAACTTCTTCATGGTGGTGTGAGGCATTTCAGAGCATTATATAAGAAAGTCTGTTCATGTTTGTGCTGTTTTTAAATTAGACTTGGTGCAAGCCAGGAAGAAGCCAAGGGCATTTTTTTATTATTATTATACTTTATGTTCTAGGGTACATGTGCACAACACGCAGGTTTGTTACATATGTATACATGTGCCATGTTGGTGTGCTGCACCCGTTAACTCGTCATTTACATTAGGTATATCTCCTAATGCTATCCCTCCCCCCTACCCGCTCCCCACAATAGGACCCGGTGTGTGATGATCCCCTTCCTGTGTCCAGGTGATCTCATTGTTCACTTCCCACCTATGAGTGAGAACATGCTGTATTTGGTTTTCTGTTCTTGCGATAGTTTGCTGAGAATGATAGTTTCGAGCTGCATCTATGTCCCTACAAAGGACATGAACTCATCCTTTTTTATGGCTGCATAGTATTCCATGGTGTATATGTGCCACATTTTCTTAATCCAGTCTGTCACCGATGGACATTTGGGTTGATTCCAAGTCTTTGCTATTGTGAATAGTGCCACAATAAATATACGTGTGCATGTGTCTTTATAGCAGCCTGACTTATAATCCTTTGGGTATATCCCCAGTAATGGGATGGCTGGGTCAAATGGTATTTCTAGTTCTAGATCCTTGAGGAATTGCCACAATGGTTGAACTAGTTTACAGTCCCACCAACAGTGTAAAAGTGTTCCTATTTCTTCACATCCTCT
>NW_016823697.1:283407-308097 GCF_001698545.2 Rhinopithecus bieti
ACACTAATCAGATGTAGATTTGGTCTTTTCACATAATCCCATACTTCTTGGAGGCTTTGTTCATTTCTTTTTCCTCTTTTTTCTTTAGACTTCTCTTCTCACTTCATTTCATTCATTTGATCTTCAGTCACTGATACTCTTTCTTCCAGTTGATTGAGTCGGTTATTGAAGCTTGTCCATTTTTCACATAGTTCTCATGTTATGGTTTTCATCTCTATCAGTTATTTTGAGGTCTTCTCTGCATTGATTATTCTAGTTATTCATTTATCCATTCTTTTTTCTAAAAACTAAGGTTTTTAGTTTCTTTGCACTGGTTACGTAGTTCCTCCTTTAGTTCTGAGAAGTTTGATCAACTGAAGCCTTCTTCTCTCAACTCGTTAAAGTCATTCACTCTCCCGCTTTGTTCCACTGCTAGCAATGAGCTGCGTTCCTTTGGAGGGGGAGATACGCTCTGAGTTTTTGAATTTCCATCTTTTCTGCACTGCTTTTTCCCCATCTTTATGGTTTTATCTGCCTTTGGTTTTTGATGATGGTGACGTACTGACGGGGTTTTGGTGTGGATGTCCTTTCTGTTTCTTAGTTTTCCTTCTAACAGTCAGGACCCTCAGCTGTAGGTCTGTTGGAGTTTGCTTGAGGTCCACTCCAGACCCTGTTTGCCTGGGTATCAGCAGCGGAGGCTGCAGAAGATAGACTATTGCTGAATAGTGAGTGGTGTTGTCTGATTCTGTCTCTGGAAGCTTCGTCTCAGGGGTGTACCCCGCCGTGTGATATGTGAGGTGTTGTTCTGCACCTAGTGGGTGATGTCTCCCAGTTAGGCTACTCAGGGGTCAGGGACCCACTTGAGCAGACAGTCTGTCTGTTCTCAGATCTCAACCTCTGTGCTGGGAGATCCACTGCTCTCTTCAAAGCTGTCAGACAGGGGCGTTTACCTCTGCCAAGGTTTCTGCCGCTTTTTGTTTAGCTATGCCCTGTCCCCAGAGGAGGAGTCTACAGAGGCAGGCTGGCCTCCTTGAGCTCTGGTGGGCTCCACCCAATTCGAGCTTTCAGGTGCCTTTGTTTACCTACTTAAGCCTCAGCAATGGCCCCTCACCCAGTCTGGCTGCCACCTTGCAGTTAGATCTCAGACTGCTGTGCTAGCAATGAGGGAGGCTCTGTGGGCGTGGGACCCTCTGGGCCAGGTGTGGGCTATAATCTCCTGGTCTGCCATTTGCTAAGACCCTTGGTAAAGCGCAGTATTAGGGTGGGAGTTACCCGATTTTCCAGGTGTTGTGTGTCCCAATTTCGTTTGGCTAGGAAAAGGAATTCCTTCCCCCTTGTGCTTCCCAGGTGAGGCGATGCCTCGCCCTGCTTCAGCTCTCGCTGGTCGGGCTGCACCCACGGACCAGCGCCAACTGTCCGACATGCCCCAGTGAGATGAACCTGGTACCTCAGTTGAAAATGCAGAAATCACCCATCTTCTGTGTCACTCACACTGGGAGCTGGAGGCTGGAGCTGTTCCTATTTGGCCGTCTTGGGCGTGCTCCCTGGTTTCCTTTCTTAAAAACCTATAGACACAAAGCATGTAACATGCAAGCAAAAGTAGTGTTAAAAAAAGGGTACTGGTTTATCCTCAGTTGTCATTCATGTCAGGTTAACTTAATAAAACTTCCATAACAACAAATAACAAAACAAAACAATAATTAAGATCTAGGGCCATGATGCACGCCTGTAATCCCAGCTACTTGGGAGATTGAGGTAAGCGGATCGCTTGAGCCTGAAGTTAAAGCAGCTGTGCAGTGTGATTGCACCTGTGAATAAGCACTGCACTCCAGCATGGGAAACATAGTGAGACCTCATCTCAAAATAATAATTAAAACAAGTAAAAAGAAAAAATTTAACAAACCAGAAACAGTAGGTAACAAAACAAGTCATGTCTGATTATCATACATGTGTATGTGTTTCTAGGACTGTACAAATATTTGTGTTTGTTTGCAAGTTAAATAGGATAACTGCTTTGTTTCTACCTTTCTAGATGTTTGATGTTACAGAAGGAGCTCTTGGTACTGTGAGTCCCACCCACAATTTTGAACCCCCTCATTATGATGGCATAGAAGCACTAACCATTCAAGGGGATAACCTATTTAGCGGGTCTAGAGATAATGGAATCAAGAAATGGGACTTAACTCAAAAAGACCTTCTTCAGGTAATGCAGAACCTTTTCATGGTTTAGAGTGGGCATTTCAACACGATCCTGTAGCCTGTAGAAGAAGTTGAAGAGCTTCTATGTAGATTTTTATCATTTATGGATAATATCAATCAGGCCTTTTTCTTGAAGAATGTTTCATCCTACCCAGAGTTCTTCATTGGGAGAAGGGAAACATTCAACATTGAATAATACCTGCTAGATAAGAGAAGAGATGCTGATAAGAGTTGAAAGATCTAGGGTTGCTCCATGCATGTGTTTATTAAATAAAATCAGCCTGGGAGTAGTGCAGTTGCAGTTTCTCATTTTGTTTTGCTTTTGTTTTATGTACACATATTCCAAAGAGTTCTAAATTTAGCTAAAGTCAAGAGTAATATAAATAATTCCTTATCTATAAGAGCATTTTCATGCATCTAAGAGTGGTGGTTCTCTCATTTCCTACAAAATGATAGTTGGGTTGAATAAATTCAAATATTGGTGTCTTTTCCTAATTCCCTGGAAAAGAAATTAGTTAACAGATTAAATTCTTTTCAATTTCAAGTTTTTCCTTATATATACATATGTGTGGGTATGTATATGTAGTAGTTGCTTCCACTTTCCTGCTTGTAATCAGCAGATGAAAACCAAACAAATAAGAAACATAAACATTAATAGGAAAAACTTGGCAATAGATACATATACAGTGTTACATTAAAAGCTTTTAAAATAAACATACATTCATGATTATAATTTTATATTTTGCATATAAATACATTTATGCATGAAGTATAGTCATATAGTCTAATCTTGTAATTATTGTTTACTCATCATAAAATATATAGATTACCTCTGGTCTTCTACAGAAATCTTCAAGCCTCTATATTCTCTATTGAAAGTTTAAACTAGTGATATTATGAGCCAGTCCTTATAATCCACATACCAGGTTGCAGTTTTCAAACTTGCTTTATTTAATACATTTTGGAGAAAGGTAAGATATTTACTGCCCATGAAGAGGATATGATGCTCGAAAATTCTATATACTTTCAGGATCTTTTACATTCTGTAGATTATAGCCCTTAAATGCTGACAACAATGATGAATATTAGTGAGGCAAGTTGGGAAGCAAATTACCCATTTATTTCTTTAAATCACTAAGAGTGATTGCATAGAAAGTAAACTTTATACAGGCAATTCCGAATATTAAGTTTTGCAACAAAATGTTTTTCAGTTTATTTTCGTGTGAAAATGTCAGTTTGGAAGCTCTCCTTAAGCTGCTAATTTCACTTTTTTTCTTTTAGCAAGTTCCAAATGCACATAAGGATTGGGTCTGTGCCCTAGGAGTAGTGCCAGACCACCCAGTTTTGCTCAGTGGCTGCAGAGGGGGCATTTTGAAAGTCTGGAACATGGATACTTTTATGCCAGTTGGAGAGATGAAAGGTCATGATAGTCCTATCAATGCCATATGTGTTAATTCCACCCACATTTTTACTGCAGCTGAGTAAGTTTTCTTATATGATTTTTCTCTATATTGGTTGCTTTTGTTCAGATTTAATACATATGTTGTAAATATCTAGAAACATTGAATATACAAAATCCTTATAATCGTTCTAATGTCTGTTTTAAGATGTCTTACTTATATTTTCTGATATACACTGTGGGCACTGAATTTAGGCACCCAAGTTACATGACAATACTGTTACTCCTGTATAGCACTCTGCTTATTTTAGGAAGTGTGCTGTCACATGTTTCCTTGATGGTTTTGACTTTTAGAAAATAATGACTAATTTCTAAAGATTTTTATTTTCAGAAAGGCAACAAATTTGCCATTCTTCATATTTGGAACAAACTATTTAAAAACTCTCTCTGCTTCCTCCTCCCTTTAAAGTATAAGTACATAGTAATAACATCTGCTTCCACCTGCTTGTGGATGACTGGATTGATTGACTCATTTGTTCATTCACAGTGAATCTCCTAAGTGCTGGGAATTGTTCCAGACTCCTGGAAACAGAGCAGTGAGCAAAACAGATTCCAAACCCAGTCTATATTCTTATGAGAAGAAATGGAAAATACATTAAGTAGAGTGTGTTAGATGGTGACAAGTGCAATGGTGAAAAATAAAAGAGAGAAAGGGGATGGGATTTTCCTAGGGCAGGGTTACAAAACAGGGTGGTCAGTGAAGGCCTCATGGAAAAAGTGACATTTAAGATACTTGAAGGAGGTAGAAAGATGTTGTGACCGTAAAATGACAGTTTATATATATAAATGACATTATATATAGTACACATATATGTAATTTGAAAAGGAAAGTGTATGTATTATATAATGTGAAGTATAGGTCTCATTCAAATAAAATGTAATTTCCTGTGAATATCTATCTAAAACACCTCCCAATTTTGTTTGTGTACAATTTATATCTATTTAATTTGAGCACTGACTTTATTCAGGGTGTCCCAAATGCATGAACACGCTGATTTTATTTTGAAGCCTTTATTCCTGTGTCATTTCTTTGCATTTGTGTAGTTTCCATTGAATTTCTCTTTTCATTTAGATTTACTTTCGTCTTGAAGGTGCATCAGAGCCGATTTATTTTGTTTTTCTAAGGTGCTTACCTTTGATGCTTCATTGATGCTATTTCTAAGATGCATTACTTTCTGAACAGTCACCACTTTTGCTTACTTCCTTGGAAACTTGTTGTGTCCTTGAAAATTTACCGGCTATATCTCACATTGACTGTGGGACACCCAATACAAAACTTACTATTGTATATCAGTGAGGCCTGGGGATCGACATGTAATGTAATTGTACTTACTTATCTTCCAGGATATGGTCTCAGTTTTGAAGAGCTAAACTTTTTTTTTTTTTAACTTTTATTTTAGGTTCAGGGGTACATGTGCAGGTTTTTTATGTGGGTAAACTTGTGTCACCAGTGTTTGTGGTTCAGATTATTTCATCACCCATGTGCTAAGCCCCGTACCCAATAGTTATTTTTTTCTGCTCCTCTCCCTCCTGCCACCCTCCACCCTCAAGTAGGCCCCAGTGTCTGTTGTTGCCTTTTTTGTGTCTATGAGTTCTCATCATTTAGCTTCCATTTATAAAAGAGAACATGTGATATTTGGTTCTCTGTTTCTGCATTTGTTTGCTAAGGATAATGGTCTCCAGCTCCATCCATGTACCCACAAAATATGTGATCTCATTTATTTTTATGGCTGCATAGTATTCCATGGTATATATGTACCACATTTTCTTTATCCGATCTGTCATTGATGGGCATTTAGGTTGATTCCATGTCTTTGCTATTGTGAATAGCGCTGTTATGAACATTTGTGTACATGTGTCTTTATGGTAGAATGATTTATATTTCTCTGGTATACACCCAGTAATGAGATTGCTGAGCCAAATGGTAGTTCTGTTTTTAGCTCTCTCAGGAATTGCCACACTGCTTTCCACAATGGTTGAACTGATTTATACTCCCACTAACCAGTGTATAAGTGTTCCCTTTTTCCACAACCTTGTTGACATCTGTTATTTTTGACTTTTTAATAGTAGCCCTTTTGACTGGTGTGAGATGGTATATCATTGTGGTTTTGATTTGCATTTCTCTAATAATGTTGAGCTTTTTTTCATATTCTAGTTAGCAGCATGTATGTCTTCCTTAGAAAAGGGGCTGTTCATGTCCTTTTCCCACTTTTAAATGGGTTGATTGTTTTTTTCCTTGTAAATTTGTTTAAGTTCTTAAGATGCTGGATATTAGATCTTTGTCAGATTCATAGTTTGCAAATATTGTCTCCCATTCTGTAGGTTCTCTGTTTACTCTATTGATAGTTTATTTTGCTGTGCAGATGAAGAGCTAAACTTTTTCTCAGCTTTCTCAGTGTATATCACATGCAAATATGTCTACTACATGTTTTCAAAATCACAGGAAAATAACCAAGAAAATCAGAAGGACTTTTAAAAAATTAGTTCTACTTATTTGTTATTTAACAAATATTTATATAGTGCTTACTATGTGCGAGGCATTGTTCTAAGTGCTTTGCAGACATTAACTCATTTAGTCCTTAGAATAACTCTAGAAGTTAAGTATTGTTATTATAATCTCTATTTTACAAGTAGGGAAACTGAGGCACTTTATAACTTACATAGATAATTTCATCATACCTGTCATTTATGGATCTGATATCATTGATTTTTCTCATAATTACTGGTGTCATTATCTTCTGCTGCTTTTCATGTCAAGTAATATTTTATTAAATGTTAGACATTGTAATATTTTGAGTGTCTCAATTTTGTTGTACTTTGTATTCCTTTAAGGAGTATCAGGCTTTGTTTATCAGGCAATTGGATTACTTGTGGTTCAGTTCTAAGTTTTTAACACTTGTTTTTAACCTTTGTTAGGTAGGTCTAGAGTAGCCATTACTCTGGGGTTAGTTGGCTGTCCTATGAAAGTTTAACTCTTCCTGCAATTCTACTGAATGTCCCAGGTGTTCAGTGGTATCTCTCTACTATACCTGGTCAGAAATTGAACATCTCATAGCCCTCTATGAACTCTGAGAGGTTTTCAATATATAGCTTCCTGGTAGCTGTTTGTTGTCTGACCTTATAGTTGCACTCTACTCACGTACAACTTAACATTCAGTCAAAGACTTTAGGAGACCCCATGTAGATTTGTAGAGTTCTTTCCCTGCATAGATCTCTCCTCTTCTCTACTTTCTGGATTTTGTTTTCTGTTTCTTCAACTAAGTGCTCCTGTGATTCTCTGCTTGGGTTCCCTCTCACTTTGCTGTGGTATGCAAAATGCTTCCAGGCAGACAGCCGGGGCTATCACACAGCATCTTCTTTGTTTCCCTTTTCTCCAGGATCACAGCCTCGCATTGCCTGTTGCCCAATGTCTGAAAACAGCTGCTCCATAAATTTTGTCAGGTTTTCTCTTTGTTTACAATAGGGGGGTTAACCTGGTGTGAGTTACTTATGGCTAGTAGTGGAAATTTAATCATCTCAAACTTAACATATCCAAAATTGAACTCCTAATCTTTTCAAGAAACCTACTCATTCTACAACCTTCTCCATCACAGTTGATGGCTTCCCTGACATTTCTGTGCTCAGGACAGAACCTTTCATTTCTCCCCTTATTTTGTACTTCATATCTAATCCATCATCAAGTCCTGTTAGTTCTACCTTTAAATTATGTCTAGAATCTAACCACTTCTTACCACACCCTCTACTTCTTCACCAGACTTAATCACCATCAGCTCTTGGATTACTATAATAGCCTTCTAAGCAAAGTCCTTTGCTCATATGTAGTCTACACTCAACACAAAATCTAGAATGATCCTTTAAAAGCATAAGTTAGATCATACTCCTTCTCTATTCAAAACCCTACAGTCGTCCTCCATTTCACTTAGAGTTGAGTCCATACTTGATCTTGCCATCTGAACATCTGTTTTCACCCTTGCCATATCATCTGGTACCCTCTGGCTTGTCCTTTTCTTGCAACCCCAATAACCTC
The DNA here is from genome assembly GCF_001698545.2 of Rhinopithecus bieti. NCBI lineage: Eukaryota > Metazoa > Chordata > Mammalia > Primates > Cercopithecidae > Rhinopithecus > Rhinopithecus bieti. The sequence continues at coordinate 291,072 of NW_016823697.1, forward strand.
TTTGCTGGTCCTTGAACATTCCAAAGCCACTCCTGCCCGAGGGTATTTGCCCTAGCTGCTCTTTTGGCCTGGAATGTTTTTCTCTCAAATGTCCTGACCTTGCAAGTCTTTCTTCCTCAGTAAAAATATCCTGGCCATTTTATTTAAAATTGTAATCTCGCCTATCACCTAGCACTCCTGGTCCCCTTGGCTGTGCTCTCCTTTTTTTTTCACTCCTGTGGCACTAATCACCTTCTAATATACTCTATAGTTTAATCATTTATTATGGTTTATTGTCTGTCTCCTTTTGCTAGAATACATGATCTACAAAGGCAAAAGGTTTGAACTTTTAAATTTTATTTTTGTTTTTTTAAAGCAGCATATCCTGGCAAGGTGCAGTGGTTCACGCCTGTAATCCCAGCACTTTGGGAGGGCGAGGTGGGCGGATCACGAGGTCAGGGGATCGAGACCATCCTGGCTAACATGTCTCTGCTGAAAATACAAAAAAAAATTAGCTGGGCGTGGTGGCGGGCACCTGTAGTCCCAGTTACTCGGGAGGCTGAGGCCGGAGAATGGTGTGAACCCGGGGAGGTGGAGCTTGCGGTGAGCAGAGATTGAGTCACTGCACTCCAGCCTGGGCGACAGAACGAGACTCTGTTAAAAAAAAAAAAAAAAAAAAAAAAGACATATCAAACAAATTAAAATATTATAAAAAAAAAAAAAAAAAAAAAAAAAGCATATCCCAGGGTGGGTGCAGTTCCTCATGCCTGTAATCCCAGCACTTTTGGGAGGCTGAGGCAGGTGGATCATGAGGTCAAGAGATCAAGACTGGCCAACATGGTGAAACCTCGTCTGTACTAAAAATGCAAAAAAATTAGCTAGGCATAGTGGCATGCGCCTGTAGTCCCAGCTGCTCAGGAAGCTGAGGCAGGAGAATCGCTTGAACCCAGGAGGCGGAGGTTGCGCAGAGGAGCTGAGATCGCGCCACTGCATTCCAGCCTGGCAACAGAGCGAGATTTTGTCAGAAAGAAAGAAAGAAAGAGAGAGAGAGAGAGAGAGAGAGAGAGAGAGAGAGAAAGAGAAAGAGAGAGAAAGAAAGAGAGGGAGAGAGAGAGAGAGGGAGAGAGAGAGAGAGAGAAAGAAAGAATATCGAGAGGGAGAGAGAGAGAGAGAGAGAAAGAAAGAATATCGAGAGAGAGAGAGAGAGAAAGAGAGAGAGAGAGAGAAAGAAAGAAAGAATATCCCAAGCATACTTGGCATGTAGCAGGTTCTCAGTAAACATTTGTTGAGTAAATGGTTGAATAAATAAATATAATGCTTGAATGGGTGGATAAATGAAAATATTCCATTGCTGTTATCAATGTATGTATGCTGTGTGGGATGGTGAGAAGATAACTGATTAAAATCTAGAAAGCCTGGGTTCTAGAAAACCTTTGCTGTGTTACATTGGCACTCCACTAAACCTTTTTCCCTTGGGATGGAATACATAATCTCTAAAGTGCATTTTAACTATTAAATTCCATGGAAATTCTTATTATTTTTTTTTTACTTTGGGTTAATCAGGAAATTGGAAAAAGAAACATTTCTGTAAGCCATGAGAGATATGTTAAGAAATGTGATTGTCTAATGACAGTATTCACCTGCGAGGGCAACAGAAACATGTTTTCTCAGAAATACTTTTTATAAAAAATTTAAATTTCAATTAACAATAACTGTATATATTTACAGGGCATCAGAATTCCTTTTAATCTTCTACATTCTGTGCCAGGTGGAGTATTAGTTCACTTCTCAATAGCCTGTTGCTTTTTCTGTAGGCTTGTTTGCTGAGTTTACCCAAAGATATTTCTTCATGACTTTGCTATATTCACTAACTCCCTAGAAATCCTGCCCCAGCTTTCTCCCTGCCTAGAAGCCTCACTGTGACCTGCAGGCTGTTTTGCCTGAAGACTTCTGACACTATGTCAAATCACATGCTGTTTTTTGAAATAATGAGTGCAGATCCAGTGTTAAAGAGATATGGCTCTGGAGCCAGACTGCCTGGATTCACATCTCAGCTGTGTCACTCACTTGTGATCTGGGCCTCAATTAGCTCTTCAATAAAAAGGGGATTATAGCAGTAGCTATTGCTAATGGTAGTTAAACGGAATTAAATGTGTTTTAACATATGTAAAGGGCACCTGGTAACAATGCCTGGTTCATAGTAAGTCCTTGATAATATAAGCTCTTATCATTATTAAGGTATGTGTTTGCTATATAAATGAGACAATGCATATTTGTACTTGCATTTCTTGAAAACCTATGTAGAAAATATTTCCATGATAAGTAATTATAAGAGCTATTTCTTTATCTTTCTGCCTTTGTTCATATATCCATGTTTTATTTATTTTTTGTAGTGATCGAACTGTGAGAATTTGGAAGGCTCGCAATTTGCAAGATGGTCAGATCTCTGACACAGGAGAGCTGGGGGAAGATACTGCCAGTAATTAAACATGAGTGAAGATAAGTTGTAAACTGAATGCTGTGATAATACTCTGTATTCTTTATGGAAAATTTCCTGCACTTATTAGGCAAAACGTATGAATGGGATTAACTGGAAAATATATCTGAATTCAACTGCTGACTATAACTTATATTCTAATAAAATTGTGTACTATCCTGTGTGCTTAGTTTTAAGATCAACCAATAGATATATATCCTACAATTGATATATTGCTTTATTCGCACTTTTATTGTGGCTGAATTTTTGTGCCTATCTATAAAACACACCTTCAAATTATTTGAATTACAAGACGTCTGCTTTTGTGACAGTCAGAAAACACACCTGGAATACAATGCAACCCACTGTTAACTCATTCATATAGTTTATTCAAATGATTTATGTATTTAAACATATTGAAAATGTTAGTCAAATTGTGGTTTGCTTGTCAGGTATTTTTATCAGTCTGTAGAGGGTTCCCAAATTTCAAAGCTCTTTTAATGTAATGGACAAAAATAAGATATGAGAATATTATTGATGAATTTTCATAAGGTGTAATTGATCTTAATCTACTAACAGAGAAGGGTAAACAGTTTGTGTTAAATGTTGGCATTTACTTGTATTGACCAAAGTTTTGCAGCTCTACTATATTCTGTGCTCAGGACTAAAATGCTGTTAAATTGTTGGTTTTTTTTTTTTTTTTTTTTTTTTTTTTTTTCCAGTGCTGTGCATATTTCCTGTGATGGGAAACATTGTTGATGTCCTAACAGAAATATATTTTGATCTATTTTCCTATGGAGTTGTTTCTATTATCACCATTTAATTTTGTTTTTATTTAATAGTAGTATTTCCTTCCCTTTTATCTAATTTTTTTATATGCTGCTAAATATATTTTAAATACACTATGTTTGCAAACCTTGGTAGCTATGGTGAGAACTATTATCATCTGTGGTGGGAAAAGCTATGTAAATAGGTAGATTGTATAGAGAGACTGTCTTGTGTTGTGCCTGTATGAATTTTTAAAAGCTGTTGATTGGATTTTGCAAAAGGATGTATAATATTTCTGTCTGCCTAGAATATTAATTTGTAAATTCTGCAAGTTTAATTTTTAGTGGATGGTATAACATTTGAAAATATTGTCTTATGTGATTTTTTTCCCCTGAACATATTTGCTTGTAAATGAAAACTTAGCTAGGGCTTAAATAAACATGTTGCTATGAAATTATTTTTACTGTATTGTTCTTTTTCCAAATTTCAAGAGAATGACCAGTCTTTGTAAAACTTTGTTTTATCTTTGTGTGATAGAAGAAAAGGCATGTTTTTGGTTATCTGGCAATCTGTATGCATTCCTTTCTTTGCTTACTAGATGTGAAATATTCTTGAGAATTTTAAACAGTAACCTAATCTTGATGAACCGTGGAAACTCACTATTTAAAGCAATTAAGTTCAACTGTGTAATTTAGGAATTTGAACATGGGTGATAAAACAAAGCAAAAAAAAAAAAAAAATCCTGTAAACATTAAGATAGTGGTGACCTGTTTTCTAGAGAAGAGAAGGGGTGGCTGGTGACTGGCAGGTGTCACAGCAAGTGAGTTGGGAGGGTAGGCAGGGTGCTTCTGGGGTCCTAGCAATGTTGTAATTTTTGACCTGGGTCCTAAACTTAAGCACTCACCTTCTATATACATGTTAAACTGTAAGTATATTTCTCTGTCGTATTTTATGTATGTGTATATGTTCTAAGTTTCATAGCAAAATAATTTTTGAAAAAAGTTTTAAGGAAGATATTTTCCTGTAAGGACAAAACTCCACTCCTTTGTAATTTTGCCTCCTTCCCTGAAAGAAGGTACCATGCCAAGATCTGAAAGAGACTTCAAGACTATTTTAATTTCAAGTCTCTTGCAGTGTTTCTTTTTTGCAGGACTATTGCTCAATAATACATTAGTTTGATCATTGACTTATTCAGTGGATGTTTAGTGAGCATACACATTGCCAAGTATCGGGGGTGAAAAAATAACAAAACTGAGAGACACTTGCCCTCTGAGTAGAGTGAGATAATAAAACCAGTATTTATATAATAGCTTGGTAAGTGCTCGGATAAAGTCCAGGGTGCTTTAGCACCTATTAGAGGTATCCAAACTTAACTGCAAATCCAATGAGAGGTCCTGAGCACTGTGTTTGGTTGTGCAAAATACAAAGTTCAGTGTCTAATTCTACCTTTTAAAATGCTGGAGGCTCAGCTGGTGTGGATCTGATTTAAGAAATTCAAAAGCATATGTAAAAGAGGCAGCCTTCTTTAAAAAATTTACATTTTGAAACATGTTAACCCCTAAAGATCCCATTCAGAAATGTTAAAATAAGTATTAAAGCAGTGAGATAGTGCCTGTAAGATTTTTTAAAATGGATTACTCCACACCTATGCTATTATCAATATTATGTTTGCTTCCCTCCCCCCCACACAGAATAGCCTCCTTCTTTTTTTTTTTTTTTTTTTTTTTTTTTTTTTTTTTTTTAGAGAAGATATGTTTCTGGTTTTAAATTCAAATCTCTAAAAGTTAGCTAAGAAATAATTGCAAGATTTTGCATATTAATTCAGCTCTACCTTACATGCCCACATTTATTATTTAACTCTCAGGTGATGTGGAGTCTTTCATAAAAATTTAAATTAAATAATCAACAAGCCAACAACTTGTTTCATGCTGCTATTTGCTACTTTTCCCAAGTGTTTCCCATACCTTAACTCAAAATGATTTCAAATTCTGTTTTCAACCTCATAATAGGTTATTTTTCTGCTTTGCTATTGGGGATTTTATTTGCCAACTACTGTGCAGATGCTAATGGCTGGGATTTTGTATTTATATTATATATAAATATAAAATGTACAGATTGCTGTGTATGAGTGTCAGTATACAAAAATAAGAGTTGTCTATCCTTTCAGTTTTTAACTATAGCAAGATGCTTAACCACTTTTAAAATATGCTGCCATTAATCTCTCCTTTTATTTTTTAGTATTTTGATGAGGATAGTAATTATAATAGCCAACATTTATTGAGCATTTACTTTCTGCTTTTGTTTGACTGGACATCCCCTAAAGTAGGGGAATCTAAAATGCCTTCTCCCAAGTTCGGAGATGTTTAATTGTGAATAAATAGTATGCATCCTATAATTGATGAAATATAGTACTACATATTGCGGGGGTTTCTGCCAAACAGATAAAAATAGTGACAAATGTTGTCTATATCATATATGGTAGATAACATGATTCCAAACTACTTCTAATATGCTTTAGTGTATGTTAGATTTAGGAAAAGCAAAGACCACATTTCCCAGACTTGCTTCCAACTGTGTCCCACATTTAACCTGCCTTACACCAAATATATAAATCCAGGCAAGAGGTAGAGTGAGGAGAAACCAGTGTTTTTGCAGCGCAATTTTAGAAGCTTTTTTTTTCCAGTGGCAACAGTGACAGTGTCCCAGCTGGCTACTAGCTGTGGGTGCTGCGAGACCAGGCATAAGTATGTCTTTTTGTTGGCACCCAGCTGAGCTGCTGGTCTTGGAGTCAACAGGGTAGAGGGGCAGTGGCTCCCTAGTTCCTCATCATCCTGACTGTGGTGGAAGCACTTATCTGATAGACTAATTCTGGGAGATAACCTAGCACTTGCTTCTCTAATTCTAAACATTTTGTAAGCACCCATTTTCCTATGATAAATTCCTTCCTGCTTAAACCAACTGCAGTGTTTTCTGTATTTGCAATTGAATTGTAAAAGATCTACTATCCCTTTTTATTTGTAACCTGTGTTTTAAGATATGTCTTCTATTTATTTTTTCCAGACTCTAAGTTAGTTCTCAAAAATGACCATCCTCTTTTCTCATTAATCTATGTAGTTGTTTTCACTTGGAAATCAATACTTTTCAGTTGTCTGGAGTCTTCCTATGTTAGAATAGAATCTCGTTAAGCACTATGATTCTTTATGGAAGTCATTGTCTTCGCTCTTCTCTGGCAGGTCTATGTTCCAGAGCCCCCAGGAATTATTCTGCTTTGTCCTTCATCCTCCAGTTGCTCAGTTCTTCTTAGGTATGCTGTGTGGGTTTTGTTTGTTTGTTTGTTTGTTTTGTTTTGTTTTTCCCCTACTTAATAGTTCTGTTTACCCTGAGTGGTTGGGGCTGGCTGGTGCTAGGAGCATATAGTACTCTACTCTGATAGGTCTGCAATTTACAGCAAATTGTCAGTTCTCTATTGAAACCCTGGGAAATCTCTTCTGCTCTTTCTTGTCTCCCAATCTGTAGGTGTCAGCCTTCTCCAGTACGTGCAGCTGCCTCAGAGTTCTGCTGGGCCTGCAAGACTTCGCACACCCTCTCAGGACAGCAGGCATTCAGAGATGCCGCTGTTTCTTAAAGGCATCCACAGTGCTGCTGTCTCTGACCACCCTATTAGACAGGCTTCTCGGGTTTTCGGCCCTGTCCAGTGTTTTATTCAGGAGAGTTGGAGTGCAGAGATCATAGATAACATTTTCATGCTTCATCACTCATGGCAACCATTTAACGCCATCACTGGAAAATATGCAACAAATAAAAACTGAGTGATAAGAAACCTAATTTCGGTTAGGACTGCATTCACTTGCATGTACCAGGAACCTGATTAGGGTGTGTGTTATCCTCTGACTGGATTTTAGGCAGTTTTTATAATTAGGAGTCTCTACCAGAGGTAGGCAACTAGGGGTGTCTTCTACAAGCCTCAGGAAAGACAGGAAGTGGCTGAGAAAGTAATGCAATTTTCATCTGCTTTGGCCGTTAACTGAAGGATCCTAAAACAGGGTTGGTGCAAAAGTAATTGCAGTTTTTGGACAATGAATTTTAAATCATGATAACTCAAAAGCATTTATTAATTACAAAAAATAGAAACCATTACAATAAATACATTTTTTGCCAATGAGAAATAAGTTCATTTATTCCTATAGCATAAAAATCTGTGCTTCAGTATTCTTCAAACTCTTGGAAAGAATTTTCTACATTCTGCTGGTTGTGGAAGGGTTTTCCCTGCAAAAACTTACTGAGATGCTTGAAGAGCAGTAGTTGGTTGGTGAGAGGTCAGGTGAATACGGCAGATGAGGCAAAACTTCACAGCCCAGTTTGTTCAACTTTTGAAGCATTGGTTATGTGATATGTGGTTGGGCATTGCTGTGGAGAAGAGTTGGGCCCTTTCTATTGACCAATGCCGGCTGCAGGCACTACAGTTTTCGGTGTGTCTCATTGATTTGCTGAATGGCTTCACCAGGATTCAGAAAGCTGTAGAGGATCAGACTGGCAGCAGACCACCAAACAGTGACCATGAACTTTTTTTGGTGCCAGTTTGGCTTTGGAAAGTGCTTTGGAGCTTCTTCTCAGTTCAATACTGGGCTGGTCATCGCCAGTTGTCATATAAAATCCACTTTTTGACACACATCACAATCTGATTGAGAAATTGTTCATTGTTCTTGCGTAGACTAAGAAGACTGCATTTCAAAACAATGATTTTTTAATTTTTGCTAAGCTCATGAGGCACCCACTTATTGAGCTTTTTCACCTTTCCAGCATACTTCAAATGCCGAATAACTGTAGAACGGTCGATGTTGAGTTCTTCGGCAACTTCTCCTGTAGTTATTAAGAGGATGGGCTTCCATGATTGCTCTCAGTTGGTCGTTGTCAACTTCTGATAGCTGGCCACTACATTCCTCATCTTCAAAGCTCTCGTCTCCTTTGCAAAACTTCTTGAACCACTACTGCACTGTATGTTTGTTAGCAGTTCCTGGGCCAAAAGCATGGTTGATGTGAGTTGTCTCTGCTGTTTTACAATCCATTTTGAAATCAAATAAGATTGATTTAATCGAGTTTACTTTTTGTCTGATATCACATCCATAGTTTAAAATAAGCATAAGGTAAATAGCAAGTAATAAGTCATTAGAAAAAAAAAAAAAAAAACCATAAAGTGAGAAATGCACATTAAAATGATGTATAACATAACCACATTTATTTAAGAATGTATTCCAATATCAAATGGCACATTCCAACAATACAAAAAAAACACAATTGCTTTTGCACTCACCTAATACTTCACTTCTTATCTGAGGAGAGCCATATCCCAGTCTATTCCTACCTCCTTTTCCCTAGACTTTCCTTTCCTATCTTTTTTTTCTTTCTTTCTTTTACTTTTGGAAAGATTTGTGTTGATTGTTGTCAGGGAATCCCCCACAGACAAAAAAAAAACTCCATGAGAATTATCCTGCCACATGGGTGGAGGAGATTTTAATTGAGACAGCTCAGCACCAAACAAGGAATCAGGAGGACTCTGTAGTATATGTGGCAAAGATGTCTAATTTCTCCCTCTACCAATCCTCCTTTTCCTTTTAGTAATAGAAGCCTGTGGATTCTAGCTGAACACTTGCTGCCTAGCCAGAGATGACATTTTCCCCCCCATCTTGTAGTTGACCACGACTGTGTGCTATTGTTCTGGCCATGAGATTGATATGGAAGTAATGTATGCAATCTCTGGTCCTACTTTAAAAAAAAAAAAAAAAAAAAAAAAAAGGGAGAAGTGCTTGGCCTTTACTTTCTCTTTCCCCTTTGCACTGACTGGGATATGGAAGTGGTGATGATGAACCAGCCATCACAATGCCGATGAGGACAACATCTGGCTGATGTTAGAACAACATAATAGAAGGAACCGAGACCCTGTGTGGCCTGGTGAAACAGAAATTCCTCCCTGTCCTGGAGGAATCAAACTTGAAGGTCAGCAAAGTTTTTTTTATGTAAAGGGCCAAATAATAAATAATTCAGGCTTCGTAGGTCACATATTGTCCCCATCATACATCCTTGTTTTTACAACCATTTCAATATGTAAAAATGATTCTCACCCTGAGGACTATACAGAAAGTCTGGCACCAAATTTGGCTCACAGGTTACAATTTTGTCGACTCCTTCTGTGGATAATGTTACATGGGAGAGAGATAACATCTATCTTTTCTGAGCCAATGAATTGTAAGATCCTTTGTTTCAGTACTCTTAACAAATATGGTGTATAGCCATGCAATTAATGATTTATAACAAAATATATTCTAGGAAAGATTTTCCATAGAGAGGGAGTGGATCTCTCCTGCACGGCAAAACCCAGACATATAAAACATCCCTTGTCTTCAGAGCTGTCATGTACTGCACAACTTAATAAGGTACCACTCACCTTTTAGACATTGTACATTTATACATCTGTTACAAGTTTAAGGCAGATGGCAGTAAATCATCTTGTACTAAAAGATATAAAAAACACAATGACAGATTTTTCAGCCTATGGAAGTAAACTGTATTCAGAAAGGCGGTTTTTCTGAACAGTAGTCTCTGATAGTGAACTCTTTGATCTCCATTGCCTAAGGTTAAAACAGTCTCCATTAAGTAAGGTTAGTTAAAAAATAATGAATTTCTTCCCTTAAAAATATAAGTTGCTTAGGAAACTCCAGCTTCATGTAATTTTTTAATTAGAAATTCCAAATTTTAAATACCACAATATTTTGTATCACAGATGCCTCTCTAAAATAAATTTACATGATGAGACCCTGTCTCTAAAAAATAAAATAAATAAAATAAAATAAGCTATTTTAAAACTAGTTATTTAAATTGAACAATGTGGACAAGATATACTAACAGTTTCTCTAGGACTGATCACCCATTATTCCATGAATAATAGAAATTTCTGATAAGAATGTTGCTTAATAGAGATTTTCCTATGTTATCTCTGCGGTTCTAGTGGGTGGCAAAGGCAGCCATCCAGGTAGGGCACTGTAAAGGCGTGGCCTTAGTCATTTACACTAGGACAATAAGAGACCCTCTACAAGTGTGTACCTGGATAATGTGTAATGGCTGCTCTTGATGCCTTCTCCACTCACACTTCATTGCAAAAAATTGAATGAAATCCAAGTATAAAGGCATAAAGGACACAAATCTGGATCTAGTAGCTATTTGCTAACTTTTTGGATTTCTTAGCACCTTTGAACAACTTTCTGTGTTAGGGGTACGTTCACCTTATGAATTCCGCATCTCACTCCAGATGTCCGTTGCTCATTTCCCCACCTTCCCTTGTGGCCAGGATGGCAGGTGACTCAGCCCATTAAAACTACAGGCAACAGATTTTGAATTGGAAGCTAGTGACACAAATATTGGCACCTCACTGAATCCCTTTGATGGGGGTGGTAAGAGCTAAGGCCCATTTCTTCATGGAAGCAGTGGCAGTTTGAGTGTCAGGATCCATGCTGCAAACCAGGGAGTCTGTGCCTAGTGGAGGAAGAAGCAACCAGTTATGTGGTATGATTTTGGACATTGTTCCTGGTTGTCTACCCCCTCCAAAGCTTTCTCTGGCCATTCAGGAATTGTACACATTAACTAACAACCTCCAGTAAATTCCTTTTGTGATTGAACCAGTGGAGTTGGTTACTGTTATTTGTAGCTATGTCAAAGGATGAGGATCTGCTGGAAACTGAGTTACCACTTCCTGGAAGTGGCACAGATATCAGCAATGTAAACAAATGACTCTAATAGATCATTCTCCTATTTCTGACACTTTCACTTTAAACATCTCCCTAGATTAAAGCAGATTTCTCTATTTCACGCTTCTATTAAAGGACCACAGAAGAATCTCTAGAAGGGGTCTGAGATTCCAGGTCCTTACATAATATTCTTTTATCTCATGGATTATTAATATGACTATTTTCCTTACGCAACGCATTTCAATGTTATTGTGCTCCTCTTTGATGACCAGCTGCTTGAACTGAAAATAATTGCATCTGCAATCCTTTGCTTAAACTGCCTTTACTTAGTATTGTTGCTTTTTTCCTCTATTTGATATTCAGTTTTCTATAAATAGGTCAGGAAAAATGTGTCCTTTTGTATTCCAAATAAGGCAAAGGTTGTAATTGGATTTCTCTGAGCCCATCATTTCTGCCTTAAGGAAAATATTATATAGGATGGGAGCACTCCCTCTGTTTACTGGAGTATGATCTGTTAGTCTCTGCAGGGGCTGGCTGCAGCGTGGGAATGAGAAATGGCCAACCACCCCCATCACCAAGTGAGCATTAATGTTTTGAATAATTAAAGATTCCCACCTTCAGGTAGAAGGCTGAAAAAAGAGTGGGTAATATCTAGTAACTGTTATGCATTGCATTTGATATGGAATAACCAACATGTAAGAACTGGTCTCTATCTCTTGGTATCCTGAAAAGTTTCTTATTACAATAAAAAATTAAAGTACAATTTAACCTGAAGAGAAGGAGTAGTCTCAAATTGGGAAGACCCTCAGACACAAAGACACATTCTATTTTTCTCAAACTCCAGTTTAGGAGTTCATTCTACCCTACATAGTCCATGTGATTCAAAGAAACCCCATAACTAGTCCTGATTAGTCTAAGCCAGTAGTTCTCATTTTAGAATGCACCAATCAGAGTTACCTAGTGGGGTTCTTACATCACAGATCACCTGGTCCTAACTTCAGAGTTTCTGGTTCACAAGAATTTGCATTTCAAACAAGTTCCCAGATGACACTGGTGCAGCTGGGGCAACATTTGAGAACACTTTGAGAACCACTGGTCGAAGTTGATTCTATTCCCTTTTGTAATGGTTCAGGAACCTGGTTAAGGAACAGAGGTTTTGACCAGTTGAAATCCAGCATCTCCCTGGCAATGGTTGTTTGTCTAGGTTTGGAATCCTGACCTAGCTCTTAGCCTGTATGAGAGGAAGTGTTACTATACTATGACTAGGAGAAGCCCACTGCACACTCCCACTGGACCGATTTAGCAAGCCTATAGTTCCAGCTGCTACTGGAAGTCATCTTTGACTACAAAGGAATCCATCTTTGGAATGATTACAATGGTAGGGATGTCAGAGCAGGCTAACCCCAAGTCTGTCCAAACTTGGGATGCCTCATTATGTGAGATGATAAATACTCTTCTTGGTAAGCATGTCTAGGCTGGGATTTCTTTCCCAGCCCTCAAAAGCCCTCTAATGGACTCAGTTACCCAGGAGAGATGTGCCTATATGTGCAGTTCAATAAGAGACAGTTTGAAGAAATGTGACGAGTGGGTCAAATAGTAGTTTTCTTGCAAGTACTTTGGTTGAAAATCCTAGACTTACTTTCATCTACCTTTATCTTAGAAAAACAGAAAACTAAAAGTTGTTCTCTTTCTTTCTGTCTGGGGGGGGGGGGGATGCTTAGATTTCAGTTTAGAGAGGTAGTAGTAAGGAATAAAAATATGAAGGACAGAGAGAGAAAGAGAATTCCAGACAGAGGAATGAGCAATCAGTCAGGGGACAGATAATAATAAACCTGTCTGTTGAGTTAAGGAATTTGAACTTTGTTTCTCCATGGTGAAGTCAAGAAAGACTTCTAAAGATGGCTGTGACAAGTTACTCTGGTGGTAATGGAGTGAAAGAGACGGATATTGTACACAGGAATGCTTATAGGACGCTGCAAGAATAGTCTCAACCCCAAAAATGAAGAGGAAACTCGTGGATGTGAGACAGAAAAGACTCTTTAAAGGACTGTTGAGATATGGGAGTGAAGAAGAAGAATCTCGTGGATTTGTGCCTGGTTAATTGGATGCATGTAGTGCCAGGATAGGAAGGAAGAAGAAGAAAAAGTCTAGAGTATCTCACTTTTCTCTAGCTTCCTTCATCTCTACTGCTACTACATACCATCATCTCTGACCTGGGCTTCTGTCATAATCCACCCTTTGATTTTCTCTTATCTCCTCTCTCTCTCTTCCAAACTGTTCCCCCGTGACATTTTCCAAGTAAAATTGTATTCCAATCACCTGCTTAGAACACTCCGGAGGATTTTCATGGTTCTCCCATCAAAGACAAATGGCTTTAGGGGATCTCTATGCCCAAGTCCCTCATGCACTTTTGTTCAGATTCACAGAAGCTTTGCATATGGTGTGTCTTCCATTTGGTCAGTTAACTGTAACCTGTTAGATCTTATTTCAAGTATGACTCTTAGGAAACCATGATCCTCCAATAAAAAGTAAATTCCTTTACAACAAAGAGCTGGGTCCCTTTCCTTCACACAACTTATATCAGTTTGTACTTCATTATCAAGTTTATTTTATCTGTGTGCCTTCCTCATTTGACTTCCAACTTCTTGAGCAAAAAGTCTGTCTGATTTTGTTCACGCTGTTTCCCTTGCATCTAACACAGAGCCTGCCATGTAACAGGAGCTCAATAAATATTTGTAGGATGAACTTATCTTAGGGGCAAGATTATGAAGGGTTTTTTTTTTTTTTTGTATGTCAGGGACCGAGACACTTGCAGGGAACCCATAGAAGTATCTAGTAGCCAGTTTTATAAGAAGGTAGCTTCAAAATGTCAAAAATGAAGAAAGAGGTTGAAATAGCTGAATATTTGAAATAGGATTTCATAACTTTACTTGAAAATAAGCAGTTACTAATACTAGCTTAATCTGCCAACAAGAGTTTTTTAAAACTGAAACAAAGAAAATGTCAAGATTAATTGAACACTTTACAAGGAAGCATACTAATAAGCTGGCAGAGATTTTATACTTCTGAAATTTAATGGGAAAGTTTAAACACGGTAATCCTGTCACTGAAATGTTTAAAAAATATGATCTGAAGGGAGATGCTGTGTTTCAAAAAAAGTGCACAAATGATTGCAAAATCTGATAAGCTGAACACTAAGGAAGAAAAAATTTAACCTAATCCTCTATACTGGAAGTTATTAGTGAATAATGTTAAGAATTTCAAATGAATTAATTTCTTTATTCCATTAAGTTATGATATGGTTTGAGAAGAGTAAATCAGATAACAAGAATGTCAAAAATCAAGAGACTGCTTACCACAAGAGTATAAAAGCATCAAGAAAAGGACACTTTCCTGTTAACTCATTTAAGTTGTATTTTTTTAGAAAAGTCCCCCAAACAAGGGAATGATAACAATATAGCAAGAAAGTAGTGTTGATTCAGACATATACTTTATAGTCCATTTCCCACAATTAATTAGAAATGGGAACAATATAGAAGGACCTAAGGGAAAAGCTGCAAACTCCACAGCAGTTGGTATAATCCTTTCCTTAAATACTTGGTAGAAATCACCAGTGAATCTATTTTGACCCCTGTTTTGGAAGGTTGTTAATTATCGATTCAATTTATTTCATCTATATAGGCCTATTCAGATGGTCAGTTTCTTCTCATGTGAGTTTTGGAATATTGTGTCTTTCAAGGAATTGGTCTTTTTTTTCTAGGTTATAAAATCTGTGGGCATATGACTGTTCATGGTATTCTTTTATTATCCTTTTAATGTCCATGAAATCTGCAGTGATATCCCTCTTTCGTTTCTTATATTAGTAGTTTTGTCTTTTCTATTTTTCCCTTAGCCTGGCTAGAGGCCTATTGTTTCAATAATCTGTTCAAAGAACCAGCTTTTAGTTTTGTGATTTTTTTTTTCCTATTGATTTCCTGTTTTCAATATCATTGATTTCTGCTAATATTTTATTATTTTCTTCTGCTTATTCTGGATTTAATTGCTCTTGTTTTCTAGTTTTAATGTTGGTGCTTATATTATTGACTTTGGATCTTTCTTCTTTTCTAATATATGCATTCAATGCTACAAATTTCCTTCTAACCAGTGCTTTTGCTGCATCTTACAAATTTTGATAAGTTGTATTTTTATTTTCATTTAATTAAAAATATTTCAGAACTTCCTTGGAGATTTCTTCTTTGCTCCATATGTTATTTAGAAGTGGGTTGTTTAACCTCTAAGTGTTTTGTGATTTTCCAGCTGTCTTTCTGTTGTTGATTTCTAGTTTAATTCCACTGTGGTTGGAGAGAAGATACTGTATGTTTTTGATTCTCTGAAGTTTGTTAAGTTGTATTTTATGCCCCATGATGTGGTCCATCATGGTAAATATTCCATGTAAGCTTGAGAAGAATGTGCAACCTGCCCCTGTTTAATAGAGTAGTTTATACATGTAAATTATATCTATTTGATCAATTGTGTTGTTGAGTTCAACAACGCCCTTACTGATTATCTGCTGCTGAATCTGTCCATTTCTGATAGAAAGGTGTTTAAGTCTCCAGCAATAATAATGTATTAATCTGTTTCTTTCTGAAGATCTATCAGTTTTGCCTTACATATTTTGACACTTTGCTGCTAGGTGCAGGTACATTAAGGATTGCTATGTCTTTTTGGAGTATTGACCTCTTTATCATTAAAAATGTAATGCCTATTTTTTTCCTTGATAATTTTCCTTGCTCTGAAGACTTCACTGAAATTAGTATAATTACTTACACTTTCTTTTGATGAGTAATAACAAGGAAGGTCTTTGTCCATTCTTTTACTTTTATTATATGTTTTACATTTAAATAAGGTTTTTATAGCAACATATAAGTAGGTATTTTGATCTAATTTTAACCATTGATGTTTAATGTGATTATTGATATAGTTGGATTAGTATCTACGATATTTGTTACCATTTTCTATTCATTGCCCTTGCTATTTGTTCTTATTTTTTCTCTGTTGCTCTTTTTCTGTCGTTTTTGGTTTTAATTGAGCATTTTATATGATTTCATTTTTTCTCCTTTATTAGCATATCTATTATTATTATTTTTTTACTTTTTTTCAGTGGTTTCCTTAGAGTTTGTAAATATACATTTACAGAGAAGCCAAGTTTGGTTTCAAATGAAACAACAAGGTATTCCTAGTTTCTCCCTCCTGTCTTTGTATCATTTCAGTCATTCATTTTACTACACAGAATTTATCAATACTTTTTAAAATTTTTTATTTATTTATTTATTTATTTTGAGATGGAGTCTCGCTCTGTCACCCAAGCTGAAGTGCAGTGGTGCGATCTCGGCTCACTGCAAGCTCTGCCTCCCAGGTTCATGCCATTCTCCTGCCTCAGCCTCCTGAGCAGCTGGGACTACAGGCACCCACCACCAGGCCTGGCTAATTTTTTTGTATTTTTAGCAGAGACAGGTGATGTATTTTAACATCACCGTGTTAGCCAGGATGATCTCGATCTCCTGACCTCATGAGTCCCGCGTCTCAGTCTCCCAAAGTGCTGAGATTACAGGCGTAAATCACGGCACCCAGCCACTTTTTCTTTTCTTTTCTTTTTTCTTTTTTTTTTTTTGAGGCAAGTTCTTGCTCTGTTGCCCAGGCTGGAGTGCAGTGGCATGATCTTGACTGACTGCAACCTTACAGGCTCAAGTGATTCTTATGCCTCAGCCTCCTGAGTAACTGGGATTACAGGTGTGAACCACTGTGCCAGGCTAATTTTTTATATTTTTTGTAGAGATTGAATTTCGCCATTTTGGCCAGGATGGTCTTGAACTCCTGGCCTCAATTGATCCATCCACCTTTGCCTCTCAAAGTGCTAGGATTATAGGTATGAGCCACCATGCCCAGCCTCATTAATATGTCTTTGTTACTATTATTTTGAACAACCTATCATCTGTTAGATGAATTAACCATATTAAAAAAGAGTTTTTTTTTTCTTTTCTTTTCTTTTCTTTTCTTTTCTTTTTTTTTTTTTTTTTTTTTTTTT
>NW_016823697.1:308681-322807 GCF_001698545.2 Rhinopithecus bieti
CACGAGCGGTAGGGCAGTGGCCGGATCTCAGTTCAATGCAAGCTCTGTACTCGGGGGCGGATGTCCTGAATTGCCTCAGCCTCTCGAGTAGCTGGGACTACAGGCACCCGCCACGTCACCCGGGAGGTTTTTTGTATTTTTTTTAGTAGAGACGGGATTTCACCCTGTTAGCCAGGATGGTCTCGATCTCCTGACCTCGTGATCTGCCCGCCTTGGCCTCCCAAAGTGCTGGGATTACAGGCTTGAGCCACCGCGCCCGGCCAATTTGGTCTTTTTTCTATCAATACTTAAAATATTTCTCTTCACTGTTATTACTCTCATGGTTTCTGAGAAGTTAAGTATAATTCTAATCTTTGTCTTTCTATAAGTAAGCTCTTCTTTTCCTTTGGATTCTTCAATTTTTTTTTTTTCATCTAAGATTTTCTTCAGTTTGAGTATGATATGTCTAGGTATAGGGTTGTTTTGGGATTTATCCGGCTTGGTGTACTCTGAACTTTATGGATCCGTGGTTGGGTGTCTGACATTAATTTAGAGAAGATTCTCAGATATTATTGTTTCAAATATTTCTCTCTCTTCTCCTTCTGATATTCCCATTACATGGATGTTACACCGTTTATAGTTATTCCATTGTACTTGGATATTTTGTGGGGTTATTTTCAGTCTTTTTTCTCTTTGCATTTCCATTTTAGAAGTTTCTATTGACATGTCCTCAAACTTAAAGATTCTTTGTCTAATGAGCCTATTAAAAATGTTCTTCATTTCTATGATCATGTTTTGATCTCTGGTATTTCTTTTCATTCCTTCTTAGAATTTACACACCTCTGTTCACATTACCTGTCTGTTCTTGTATGTAAACTACTTTTTCCATTAGAGCTCTTAGCGTATTAATCATAGTTGTTTTAAATTCCCTGTCTGATAATTCCAGCATGCCTGCCATGTCTCACTGTCTTTCTGAGGCTTACTTAGTTTCTTCAAGCGGTGCTTTTTGCCTTTTAGTATGCCCTGCAGTTTTAGGACATTTTGTATTGGGTAAAAGGATCTGCAATAAATACGGCTTTGCTAATGTGGTAGTAAGATGTTTGGGGAAGGGAAGTGTTCTACAGTCCTATGATTCAGTCTCAGTCTTTAGGGAGCCTGCTGCCAGCTTAGGCATGATAGGATGACTAGAGGAAGCTGGAATTGGGTATTTTTCTTCCTCCACATGAAAGGTGCCAGTGGGTTTGAGTTGGGTATCTCCCTTTCCTAAGGTCGGTTGAGTCTGATAAAACCTCAATAGGTTAGACTCTGGTATCTCTTGAGGGCAACCCTTGTTAAGAACAATAGAATGCTCTGGAGCATTTCAAAATGGCTGCTTTTCTTCTCCCACTGTTGGAAGCCTGAGAACTTTCTCTGATCTCACTGTGAGAATCTGTTAGAGCTCTTGAAGGTAAAACTCACAAAAGTATGAGGCCTCGAGACTGGGCCCCTTGGAGTTTTAGCTCTCTGACTCGTCCATACCTAGCCTCCAGATATTCACTAATATATGGCTTTGGTTTTTCTACCTTACCACCGGTTCGCAAGGAGGTTTCTGCCTATGAGTTTCTGCTTTAGTAAGTTGTAATTCTCTGTATTCTCCTTTTGTTTCTACAGTTTTGGAGACAACAGTTTGTCCTGCGACCTCATTTCTCTGACAGATCTAAGAAGAGCTGTTCATTTTCTCCTGACATGCTGTATTGAAAGCCAGAAGCCCCTGTTTCTATATATATAGTAGAAAATTTGATATTATATAATAGTATAGAAAATATCCAACAGCATCTTTCTGAGTAAGAGTAATTTTTTGAGGCAGGGGTGAGGCATGTGTTTTATATATGTGTGTCTGTGTCTGGGTAAAATTGATATGTTAAATATGTATCTTACAGTGGGTCATGGTCACAACATTTACCCTAAGAGAGGATACTGTGATTTGAGCCAAGGACAGGTGATCAGACCAACTGGGGAAAGAAACCTCAACAGAGAAATTGCTGACGATGTATCTGGGGAAAAGAGGAACCACAGCTCTCTGGCTTAGGGCCTTAGAAAGCCAAGCGCAAGTCATCTCTATACCTATGGAGTGCTGAACTACTACTACCTTTTCTTCCTGGATTTCCTACTGTAAGTAATACCAACAAGGATATGAGCACAAAATGATGCAATATCTCTACCATTCTGCATAAATGAGAATACTCTCACTAATAGACCATTTAAAAATGGGTTTTTACTTTACAATCTCATCTTACACAACATGAACATATTTGGAATCTAAAGCAATAAAACCTTGATTTATGAAATCATCAAAATGCCAACATGCCAGGAATTATCAGTTATGTAATTTGATTAATATTGCGTAAAGAATGTACTTGACATTCATTTGTAAAATTCAGTACTTTTGAGAGTTGGCCAGCACTAAAAGGAAACATATATTCCTATCAATTTTTTCTTCTCATCGAAACCAAATAGACCCATAGGGACATCTACCAATTATGCTTATTTTGGTAGTATTTTTGTTTTTGAAGGAAATAAAGAATGCCAGCATTTTGCTGTTTAACAAAGATTATGACATAAGATTACTGGAGTGATAAAATGGCACCTCTGTATGTAAGCTAAACTCTTATTAATTTGGGGTTTTATAGTCTCATGTATATATAGGGTTTTTCACATAAAATCTTTCAGAAAAGACCTTATTTATATTAATATCTGAGAATACCTGTTTTGTCCTGCTGCTAAAACTGGTTTAGCCATTGTATAATTGTATCTGTGGGGAAATATAGCAAGAGATACCTTTAAGTTTTGAATTTTGAAAACCTATTTTTTTTTTCCTTTATCAGAGCTGGCTGTTTTAATTTAGACATCTTACTTCTTTTCCTCTTGTAGCTCTAATACTTAGATAATTACCTTAACTGTATATGTAAATATACCTCAAGAAAATCTGACCCTAATGAGGAAACTGAGGCATGAGAAAGCTAAACAGGCTAATTATAGAAGTCAGATAGATCCCTGAATGGCCAGCTCTTTTAAGCTGTTACTTGCTAGGTGGGGTCAGGTAGGGAGGGAGGTGAAGAGAGAGAGAGATCTGGTTCAACTCATTCACCTTATAGAGATTCCTTCTAAGCCAATACTGTCCAATAGTAATATGATATGAGCCACATAAAAAATTAAAATTTTGAGTAGCTACATTGAAAAGATAAAATGAAATAGGTAAAATCAATTTTAATACATTTTACTTAACACAATGTTTCCAAAATATTATTTCAGCATGTAATCAACAACAAAAAAATTTTCCATGAGATTTTTTGCATTCTTTTTTGTACGAAGTCTTCTAAATCTAGCATGTATTTATACTGACAGCACATCTCATCTCAATTCAAATGTTAGCTTTTCATTAGATTTATTTTTATCTGAATTCAGAGTTCATAAAATTTACAGTGGAAAAATTCATATGCACAAGTTGATCCAAACATACTTAAAAGTTTTCCGTTGATGAAGCTTAGCATCAGTTTTACAGCTGAAATTTAGTTTACTTCAAATTAAAAAAAAATCTGAAACTAAATTCCTCAGTTGTGCTAACCACATTTTAAGTGCTCAACAGCCACACATGGTTAGAGGCTACTGTCTTGGACAGCACAGTCGTAAGCAGTGGTAATCTTAAATTATTTCCTCCAAGAGTTGACTCCTCAATTATAAAGTCAGAATTGAGAATATTTTTATGGAATACTCTCTCAGAAACTAACCGAAAAAGATGAGACATAAAACTTTTTTGAAATGAGGAAAGTACTGGATTTAGGGGAAATTAGGTCTGACCTGAGCCCTTAGGGCAATTAGTCAATGGATCTGTGGAAGCCTAGAGTCTCATCTCCGTAGCTGTATGAATGTCCCTACCTCGCTGGGTAGTTATGCAGATTGACAGAAGATGTGGTCAAGATGGAATAGCTTTATTTTTTAATTTTTTTATTTTAAAGGTATTGCACTTAATTCAAAGTCAGGCAATTGGGCATCTTTCTCTTCTTCCTTCCCTATTTTCACTTTTCTTTCTTTGTAAACTGAAATTTAGGTCTAGTTTTACCAAAGAAGGAAGAAATTATTTGACTTACTGCATAGGTTATTTTAGGAAGAGAGGGACCAGAGAACTATTCCAAATGTGGATGAAGGACAGTATCTGCATTTTCTGCCTGCCAATCCATTTAGTTTTCATTTTCCTCCCTCATATTTCTTAATGCAGAGAGAGGACTATGAAACTTTGATTGATACACTTTTCATTTATTGTCATATACTACACTGCTAAAGACTGTCTAAAGGATGAAAACTGAATCTACTTATTTAATAATGATTATACATGTATGCAGTTGCACATTAATATAGATGCATTATGTTTCCATGGGTTTAAAAACCTGGAAGGGCAATGTTTATTTATTATTGGTTTATATTACATTGAGTACTCAAAAACATTTATTTTGTTTTGATTCTTAACTAATTTGTATTAGAGAAGTATAGGCTTACATATCAAGTTGATGTACTCATGCAAGTAAAATTTGATTCAAGTAAATGCTGATGATTTATTAAATAATATAATTAAATATACATTATAATATGGGCGCATCAAGCTCTTACAGAATCCAGGGGAAAGGGACAGTGGCTACTCTAGGACCTAGCTCCTTCAATGTGAGCTGATTTCTCCCAGCTGTGCGTGGGGCTATTGTGACCTGTCAGATGAAGCTACTCATTTCACCTTCTGCCTGAGGAAGGACTCTTGGATGTTGAGTTTTTAATCACATCTACTCAATCATATGACTTTACACTGTTTTTCTTTTCCATCAGTTTGGCAATGGAGAAATGTAAACTGAGTCTAATATCTTGTGTATGTATTGGACATTTCTTTTCTTTTTCTTTTTTTTTTTTTTTTTTGAGACGGAGTCTCCCTCTTTCACCCAGGCTGGAGTGCAGTGGCGCGATCTCGGCTCACCGCAAGCTCCTGGGTCCAGGCCATTCTCCTGCCTCAGTCTCCCGAGTAGCTGGGACTACAGGCGCCCGCCACCAGGCCAGGCTAATTTTTTTTTTGTATTTTTAGTAGAGACGGGGTTTCACCGTGTTAGCCAGGATGGTCTCGATTGCCTGACTTCGTGATCCACCCGCCTCGGCCTCCCAAAGTGCTGGGATTACAGGCGTGAGTCACCGCGCCCGGCCAACGTTTCTGTTTTTTATTTTTTATTTTTTATTTTTTTGAGAGGGAGTCTCGCAGGTCGCCCAGGCTGGAGTGCAGTGGCGCCATCTCGGCTCCCTGCAAGCTCCGCCTCCCGGGTTGATGCCATTGTCCTGCCTCAGCTTCCAGAGTAGCTGGAACTACAGGCTCCCGCCACCAGGCCCAGCTAATTTTTTGTATTTTTAGTAGAGACGGGGTTTCACCGTGTTAGCCAGGATGGTCTCGATCTCCTGACCTAGTGATCAGCCCGTCTCGGCCTCCCAAAGTGGGCATTTCTATTCATTCCTTCACTCTTTCATTCAACGGTAATTTGTTCTAGATACAAAAATCATTCAGGCATAATTCTCTCACCCTCATGGCCGTGCTAATTATCAGAGGGAGGTGGACCAGCAAATACAGTCAAGTGTTATAAGTGCTATGGTCAGTTCTACATGGGAAGAAGAAAGAGGTTAGGAAAGTGCTTTATAAAAGAGGGAACTTGCGAATCTGGAAACGAATGTTTTTCCTGCAAAAATGGGTAGAAAAGGGTTGAGATGGGGAAATGGCAGTCTAAGCAGGGCTTTAAGCAAAGGTTAAGAGGCTTGAAATGGTATGGTATATTTGGGGAACTATAAGTTTTGGTCATGGTCGAAGCATAGACTTAAAAAACGTTTTTTTGATTGATATATTAGTTGTAGGTATTGAAACATAGCTTTTGTAAGTTATGCTAAGGAATATGAATTTTATCATATGTTTAATGAAGAGCCATTGAAAGGGTTTATTTAGGGAAATAATAGGATCGATTTGGTGTCTAAAAATATGACCCTGAAAGTGGTTTTGAGAATGGGTGGGAAGGCAATCTCCTATGTGCCATAATATATTATGCCCATTGCAATAATTCATGGATGATGCTGATGTATGAATTAAAGTGGTGGCAGTTGGGAAAGAGAAAATAATTATTTGTATAAAGTCAGTTATGAAAGAAATATTGTTCTAAGAAGATTAGGGTTTACTTAGAGACTTCATTCATTCATGAAAACAATTTGATTCCCCATTCTCTGAAATAACAATTCAGTAATTAAGAATCTGTATCAAACAATAATATAACACAATAGCAGTAAGAACAAAATGACAAACTTTTCAGATGATTTTGATGAGCATCCAGGATTAGCATCCATGGTTTTAGAAAATAAACTCTTGGAGTTCCAAAGAGTAAACAGGAGTCATTGGGGAAAGCTTTTTTATGATAGCAGATTCTACCCTGTTTTCTCTGCCTTACACTGGCAGAGGAAAAAAAAAGACCCTGAGGCTCACTCACCTCATTCATTCAACTTTTCAACAGAAAAAAAACTTAGGGTTTTTTCCCTAAATTTTGGGAAATCCTCCCCACCCACAAAAGAGAAAAATTGGGGAAGAATTAAGAGGTGATTTGCAAAATTGCCAAGTATGTACAGAAGCCAGATTTTTCAGTAGCTGCATGAACAAGAGCTCTCCTAAATTTGAACAATGTAATCATTTTAGCTTATGAAGACAACCTTTTGATTTGACTTGAAGTGGTCACTGGTGTTTTGGTAATGTACATCCACTGAGGAGATTTCGTATTCCAGTGTCACTGACAGACCAGCTGATGAAACATTGTAGATGCCTGAAGCAGGTTGAGCTAAGAACTGAGAAATTAAGGAGGGGAAAAGAGAGTAGGATAATAACGTGGTCACTGGGACGTCATGACCTTTCAGTGTGCAGATTACTAACAAGTTAATTTTTTCTGTATAAACTGAGGAACATTCTGAAGATTTTGATTTCTGGGAACATTCCCAGAACAGTTTTTAGTATTTCCACCAGGGGGCAGTGATGTCTTCTACAACGTTGGTGACTGCAGATAGACAAATTTATCTTTTTTTTTTTTTTTTTTTTTTCTTTTGGACTTGAAGTGGATTTGAGTGGGAAGCATTGATTAATTCTAACTGCCTATGGATATTAGGGTGGATTTGGAGTCAAATTCAAGCGGAAGACAGAATCGTTAAACAGCATCTGAAGAAGTGCAGAGCCTTAAACCAGTGACTATTTAATTAAATCAGTTGCTACAGTTGGTTAAATTGAATAGCTATCTTCAGACTCGGAAAACTCATAATTCTTGAAGCTCCTGTCCAGCAGCCTTAGGAGGTTCAAGGAATTTGATTTGCCAAGAATTATGTGCCCCATGAAACCATAGGAGCAAATTCTGCAGAACAGATGACAAGGGATAGAGTGTTGCTTCTGAAGAGCTCAGACCCTTAATGAGTTCAGGCTCTGTCTTCTTGTCGCTAATTCCACCTTAGCTTGTCAGAAGAGATTTGGCTGCTGGAAGAATACCCATTGTTTCCACTGGGTAAGTTTAATATGCATGGCTCTTAGCAGGACTGGAGGAGTAGGGCTTTTGGTAGAAAAAGGAATGGACTCAGGGTTAGGAGAAGGTATTTGAATCCTGGTGCCGATATTTTAATGACAGTAGAACCATGGCTTACTGTAATGGGTGTTGATTAGGACCCTCCAATCTGGGTTTTTATCCTGGCTCTGCCACTAACTTTGAGGAATCTTGACTAAATCACTTGGCCCCTCTGGTCTTCAAAGTTAATATCTGTGAAATGAATCGGTTGATCCAGGTGAGCTTTTGGATCCACCACAACTATGATATTCTAAATTTTATAAAAATACAGATCCATTACCACTTAGCTGCCATCTAGACAGTGCCAAGTAACCGTGGACAAAAAAAGTTTTTCAGCATGACCAATTTTACCTGGCAGCACAGAATTTGAATGTATTTATAAAAGAAGGAGTTTTATGAGTGTATACAGTGGGCAAAAAGTTGGGAGAAAGGGATCATATAAGGTTTCATCTAGAAATGCATTAACATATCATTTCTACCCCATTATTTTACAAGTGAGAAAGAGGCAATAGGCCAAGATTCTTCAAGATTCATTCATCCAGACGTTTTTCTGGGTGAATGTGCAGAAGCAAACAAAGCAAAGTTTCTGCTCTCTTAAGCTAATATTGCAGCCAAAAGAGAACTAATGGTGTAGCATTATAGATGATAAAATATTAAAGAGGGAAGGTAGGATAAGGGGAAAAGGGAGTGCCAGAGTTCCATTTCATCTGTGTACTTCAGAGAAGGCCTCTCAATAAGAGAACATTTGAGCAGAGACCTAGAGAAGAGACAGAACTAGGCAGATATCTGGGGAAGATTGTTTTAGGTGGAGAGAACTGCAATTTCAAGGGCTTGAAGGCAACCCAGGAATAATGGGCAGGGTCAGGATTTGCTTATTAATATATTCATTCATTCAACAGATACTTATTCAATGCCAACACTGTGTGACATGCTATTATGGCTACAGGATTGAAATATTGTTTAATTCCAAAACCTTTGTTTTCAACCATGCTTCCCTGGTACACTGACCTTTTCTCACATACTCACTTGTTGCTAAGCGCTATGGTAAGCACCTTATGGGCATCTTACTGAAATTAGTTTTCAAAACTATTCCATAAAATTGTTATATAAAAACAATAAAAAAAAGATTCTAAGGAAGGCAGAAAAATAAAACTTAATGTTATTTATTTCAGATCTTATTGATTTAGATGGGAAGATGTACTGTTTTGTCTCATGAATAACTACCATAAAAAAGCTACCAGAATGACCCCATTGATATTATTCAGTTAATTCATATGAATATTTATTGAGCTTTTACTCTGTACCTGGTGTGGTGTTAGAAAGATGAATAAAATATAAACTCGCAGGAAGAATTACAATAGAGTTGATAAATCCTTTATGTGTTAAGGCTAACTCTAAGAGAATGAGGAAGGTGCTGAAGTTGGGGGAGGAACAAAGATCTGAGTCTTGCTGGGGAAGTCAGGAAAGACTCTATAAACCAAGGAAGGTTTAGACAGGAAACTGAAGGCATGGCATACACTCTAGCACTGCATGGAGCAGATGTTTTAAAGGGTATATTGGGGGAAGAGTCACAAACAGAACATTAATAGAGCGATGCAATCCCCTACTTTCTCATTGTTCTACAGTTTAAGCCAATTTTAGGCTGGATACACAATTGTCAATGTTTCAGTTGAAAGCGGCTCCAACCCTGTAACTCTCTACATATTTATAGGATCAGAGAAATGAAGGATATACCTGTGACTGTATAACAGTGAGTGGGGAAATGACATTGTTAGAAAGGGGGAACCTCCAAAGCCTAGTATCATCCCATTTGTTCCATTTGTTTTGAGCTAACTCTGACTTGCTATAGAGAATTCTTATAATTTTATGTTGTCTTAGCATCCATTTTGAATATTAATTTAACTTTATCATATCAGAGGCAGGAGTCTGTCACCCTTGACACCATTTCCAGTTTACACCAAACCTACATGGCTCCAGAAGGGTGATCAGATATAAGAAATTCAAGGTATCTCTCCTGTCTAGCAGATGGGGCTCCCAAATTTCCTGCCATTTAAATGCCACTTTTAGGTATCTGCCCATTAACTCACAGTGACTCACACTCTATTCCTTTATATTTCTTTTATATATGCTGCTGGTTGCCTCTCTCTCTCTCTCTCACTCTCTTTGCCTGACTTCATTGCTGCCTCACATTAACTGGAGAAAGAGAACTGCCCTTCAGACTCACTATGTTCTCTTCACCCAGGATCTGTAAGCGAAATCATTGAACTTGTCTCCTGCTGGAGTGGCGTATTAAATTTGCACCTTCCATCTGAAGAATGAGGGACTGCCCCAGCTAGCTTTTCTCTGGGATTAGCAATGGGGTGTGGGTGGGGGAAACACAGGGTTGGGCTTGCAGTGCAAGAGCCTGAACCATGGTCAGGCAGGGGTCAGATAAGACCCAAAAGGGTGTCTGCTATTATAATCAAATTTCCCAAGGAAAGGAACTCCTGGTCATGGGTTGGACAAGGAGGCATTAGGCCATCCACCAGGTAAAAGAAGTATCCCTGTGGAAGGCACACTGTAAACACCCATATCTAGCTCCCGATCATCTCCTGTTAGGGCAGGATTGCCAGATGCTCTGCTACTGGAACCCCCGTTTTGTTGAGGGTTGTCAGGACACCTGCTGAGCCAGCTCTCTGCTAGTCTTCCCAAAAGGGAGGAAGTGAGCCTGTAGGCCCATCAAGATCTGTCTTTCCTTGGATGCATGAGGGAGAGTTTAAGGGGTCTCAAGGGCATTCCTGATAGAGGGAATAGCACGTGTAACTGGAGGAAAACTGGAGATTGTGGTGTGATTGGGAAAGTGCGAATATTTTGACCTGACTAAAGTATACTGTGTTAGGCCAGAGGGGAATGGGCATTGGAAAGTGAGGGGCTGTGTAGAAGGGCAGGATTCCAAAAAGGCTGCCTGGCAGAAGCATGTGCAGAAGGCTTGATAGGCCATGTTTTGGTGTTTGCAGCTTTCCTTCCACGCAAGTGGATCCAGTCATATAGCCCAAATGAAATGCGAGTTGGGTGGCGTGTTGTAAAATGCAGCTTCAGGCATTCCTGGTTCACGGGGACTAGGTGGTGGAAGTAGGTGGTATTCAGCTCCATCTTGTTGCTCTGTGGAAATTTGTGTCCAGTGTCACCAGAACTTTGGATTTTTTAGGTAGAGCTAGAAATATGGGTTTATGCACAAAATATTCCAAATTTTAATGTTGGAAATAAATTCAAATTTACTTAACAAATGTATGGGCCAAGGTAAATATAGACTGCATTGGTTTCCAATCCCCATGGGAGATGAAAGGGACCATATGAGATCTTAAAATTGTGACTGATGGGATCAGTTTTGCTTTTTAGAAGGATTATTTTGGGAACAATTTCCAGAATAGATTGGAGGAGATAGGATAGAGTCAAGAAGAGTAACTTGAAGCTTTTGAAATAAAAATTGAGAAGCCGAATTAAAGTAAAGGCAACAAAGATAAAGCTGAGGGGCATTTAGGAGAAGAATCGACAAGATTTGGTACCACTGGGATATAGATACTGAAGACAAAGGGGTTTCGAGTGACGTTTATTTTTCTGACTTGGAAGACTAGGTGAATGATCTTTTGAGTCACTCAAATAGTAAATGAGGAGGCAGTGCTGGCTTCTCAACCAATATTGGGAGTTCTTCCATTCATGAGTTTGAGTATCTGTGGAAAATTCAATTTAAAACCTCAGAGCCAGTTTGATTAATTTGATAGCTCAGAGAAGAAGTCACATTAGGATTATGTACTGGGGAGTCATCTGCAAATGGTTCCTATTCATTTTTTTCAACAAACACAAATATTTTTCTTTCATATGCCAGGCTCTGTTCTTGTTCCTGGGAATACAAATGGCTCATGACGCAGCTGGTCTCCAAGCTCATGAAACTTGCAATATACCGAAGCAGGCAGATAGTACACAAGAAGGCACACAAATAAAATAAATACAAATTGTGGTAACTGCTAGACAGGCATAACTTGGAGATATCACAGGGTTGGTTCCAGATCATTGCAATAAAGCGAATATCACAATAAAGTGAGTCACATAAAGTTTTTGAGTTTTCCCAGTGCATACGAAACTTATGTTTACACTCGCCTATTAATAGTATAGTGTAATAGACTAGTTAACACTAGTTTATTAGGTGTGCAATAGCATGCACACTTACAACATGAGTCTATTAAGTTGCAATAGCATTATGAACTTATTAGCATTACTATTAATAGTATAGTGTAATAGACTACAGTAGTCTATTAAGCGTGCAATAGCATTATATCTAAAAAAAAGTAAACTGTTAATTAAAATACTTCATTGCTAAAATGCTAGCAATCATCTGAGCCTTCAGTGAATTGTAATCTTTTTGGTTGTGGAAGGTCTTGCCTCAATGTTGATGGCTGTTGACTGATCAGGGTGGTGATTGCTGAAGGTGGGGGACTGTGGCAACTTCTTAAAATAAGACAATAATGAAGTTTACCTTAACAACTGACTCTTCCTTTAACAAAAGATTTCTCTGTAGCATGTGATGCTGTTTCATAACATTTTGCCTACAGTAGAACTTCTTTCAGAATGGGAGTCAGTCCTCTCAAAGCCTGCCACTGCTTTATCAACTAAGTTTATGTAATCTAAATCTTTGTTGTGATTTCAGGGATGTTCACAATGTCTTCACAAGGAGTACATTCCATAAGAAGCAACCACTTTCTTTGCTCATTCGTAAGAAGCAATTCCTAATCTGTTACAGTTTGATCATGGAATTTCAGCAGTTCAGTCACATCTCCAGGCTCCACTTCTAATTCTAGTTCTTTTGCTATTTCATCACATCTGCAGTTCCTTTCTTTACTGAAGTCTTGAAGCCCTCAAAATCATCCATAGAGGTTGGAATTAACATTTTCTAAGCTCGTGTTCATGTTGCTATTTTGATCTTTTCCCAGGAATCAAGAATGTACTTAATGGTATCTAAAATGGTGAATCTTTTCCAGAAAGTTTTCAATTTATTTTGCCCAGATCTATCAGAGGAATCACTACTGATGGCAGCTGTAGCCTAAAGAAATGTGTTTCTAAAATAATAAGACTTGAAAGTAAAATGATTCCTTGGTCCAGGGGGCCAGTGAAAGAGCAACTGTTTGAAGGAAAACTCAGTTTCAAGGACATAATGTCTAAAAATCTCAAATCAACAAAAATGTCAAGAAAGAGAAGGGCTGAAATATGGTTGTTGGGTTTGGCCAGTGAGAGGCAGCATAGAAGAGAGAGGGTGGAGGTTGTTAGAGTACAATGATGAACTGAATCTTGAAGAGAGGTGAAGGAGTAGAGATGAAACGTGCGGGTCTTTTTTGTGAATCAAACTTGGGATTTAGGGCAATAGCTAGAGTTGCTGAGTAGAATAAGAGAACACTACAGACTTGAAAAGGCCTTAGTATTTCCCACATGTTACTAAGATGTGATCTTTCCACTTTAATTGTGTGGAATTTTATAATTGCTCACATTCTCCAACTTTGTGCCCGTAGCAAGGGGCAGTGCTTTCAGAGCCCTTGTTGGTTCATCTGTTGTCATATATTCCAGAAATATGTTTGCACATCCCAGGAATTTTGAGATTTGATTGTGTTTGATTTAGTATTTAAGTCTTTGATTGCCCTTCAGTTTTACCAGCATATAAGTAACATCTTCTCAATTATATGTTGGTCCCTTAAACTCTTTCTGATGCTTGTTAGATGTTTTCCTTAGTCAAGACTTTAGCCCTGTCGCCAGGGCTAGAGTGCAATAGGGCAATCTTGGCCCAACTGCAACCTCTGCTTTCTGGGTTCAAGCGATTCTCCTGTCTCAGTCTCCCAAGTAGCTGGGATTACAGGTGCCTACCATCACACCCTGCTAATTTTTGCATTTTTAGTAGAGACGGGGGTTTCACCATGTTGGCCAGACTGGTCTCGAACTACTGACCTCAGGTGATCCACCCACCTCAGCATCTCAAAGTGCTGGGATTACAGGTGTGAGCCACTGCGCCCGGCCTGGTCAAGACTTTTAAGTGAATTTCTTCTTTGTTGAATTGAAGGACTACACTTGGGTTGACTAAAAACCTAATTTTAAAAAATCCATTCCTTACTAACAACTGCTGTTTTCAATCTCTTGTGCCAGAGTATAATTTTCTTTGGGCCAATGTTGGTCATTAAAAGTCATTTTCTACACCCTGAAATATCACAGTGCGTAACAGAACAAGACCAGACTGATTTTGCGATCTATGAAATTTTCATCGTGGAATTTAATTGACTTTTATCTTTTTTGTTTGTTCTTTTACTTTTTTGATATATCTAAATCCCCATCTGTGTGTGCTGTGCTGTACTGCTTGATAATATGGCTCTAGATAATAGAAATCCATTACATCCCTCAAAGAAAATAAAAAACCTGCTCTTCAAGGAGTAGAGGGGAACACAAGTAGAAATTCAGTCTCTGACTAAGAATCAGCATGTGTTTTTTTTTTTT
>NW_016823697.1:325192-327721 GCF_001698545.2 Rhinopithecus bieti
TTGCATTGGGGAGTTATACATGATATAAATGATGAATTGATGGGTGCTGACGAGTTGATGGGTGCAGCACACCAACATGGCATAAGTATACATATGTAACAAACCTGCACGTTATGCACATGTACCCTAGAACTTAAAGTATAATAAAAAAAAAATTGATCAAAAAAAGTAGGAATATATGCTAAAATAATAATTAAATGTGTAGTATAGTAAATCATAAAAAAAAAAAAAATCTGGCAAGCTTGAGACACAAGAAGAGCCAATGTCTCAATTCAAGTCTCAGGGCTGGTAAAGACCAATGTCCAAGTTCAGATAGCCAGGTGAGAGGAGTTTCCTCTTATTAATGGGAGGGCCAGACTTCTTGTTCTAATTCAGGCCTTCAACTGATTGAACGCCCACTCTTATGAGGAAGAGAAAACTGCTATACTCAGTCTTCCTGTTCAAATGTTAATCTAATCCATAAACACCCTCACAGATATATCCACAACGTTTGATCAAATATCTGGGCATCCGATGGCCCAGTCAAGTTGACACATAAAATTAACCATCACAGATATGATCCTAATTATTTAAAATAGTGCTGCACTTTAATTTTGTTTCACATTTGGACTGTGACTTTTTGGTAGTATCTTGTAAATATTATTTTATTTTTATTTTCTCCTGGTGTTTCTAATTGATATGGTTTAGCTCTGTGTCCTCACCCAAATCTCATCTTGTAGCTTCCATAATTCCCATGTGTTGTGGGAGGGATCTGGTGGGAGATGACTGAATTATAGGAGTGGGTCTTTCCCATGCTGTTGTCATGATAGTGAATAAATCTCATGAGATTTGATGGTATTACAAGGGGGAGTATTCCTGCACAAGGTCTTTTTGCCTGCCACCATCCTTGTAGATGTGACTTGCTCCTCCTTGCCTTCTGCCATGATTGTGACGCCTTCTCAGTCACGTGGAACTGTGAATCCAATTAAACCTCTTTCTTTTGTAAATTGCCCAGTCTCAGGTATGTCTTTATCAGTAGTGCACAGAGTAATACACTAATGTTTATTTTTTTGTTGCATATTTACCTTTGTTATATGTTTAATTTTTTCCAGGCTCTCAGTCATATTTTGTAGCATCGTCTTTTCTTTTTTTTTTTTTCTTTTTCCTGGTGTCCTCTTTCTCAGAGTCTTCTCGCTTCCTCTTCAGAATAGATTGATAGCTCTCTAGGTCTCCTGTCATCTTGGTCTTTCCTTCCTTAGCCTTCCCATTTAATTCCAGTTTCCTTGCATAATATATCTTTTCATTTTCTGCTGTATTTTCTTGTTTGGCTACAGTAAATTCTCAAGTACCTTTTACCAAAAGGTGGATAGTAAATAAGCTTTCTGAGTCAATTTTAAACATGGCAATCAAGTGCCATGCCACTTGATTACTGAATTGACTTACTATAGAATTTAGTTGGACATTTTTTTTTCTCAGAATTTTAAAATATTCCCTTACTTTCTTTTTAGCATATTTTATTCCTGACAAGAAATATAATTCCTACCTAGTTCTTGACACTTTGGAAAAAATTGTTTTTTCTTTTTGAAGTATTCACTTTATCCTTGATGCTCTAAAGTATCTTTAAAATGTATCTATAGTCTTCCATTTCTATTCAGAGTCTATTTTAATGTGAAGAAGGTGGTATTCTTTAGCTCTGGAATATTTCTGTCTACTCTTTCTCTGAAAAAAATCCCCCTCTTTGCTTTGTTGTTCTCCCTTTTTAAAATTGTAATAAATAAGGGCTTATCCAGTGCCACCTGGTGACCTGGCCTACAAGCATGGGAAGGGAGGCTAGGCCCAAATCCCAGATGACAGATCAGGATGGCTGGGGCCCTCCCGACCCCTTTGGGTTGAAGCCTTGGAAAACAGAGGAGAGAAGTCTCAATTTTGAGTAGGTGACCTGTTTTCCACTTAGGAGAAAAGCAGGACTGTGTGGAGCCACACCCATTTATGCTTGCCCCTTCTGAGCTCTGCCCTCAGGGTCCCTGAGACTTGCTGCAGGTACCATGGTCTCTGCTGGGCAGGTCTTTCTTCTGGGGCCTCCCTTAGTCAGTGTTTGGATTTTCTTGCCAAATCCTATATCTGTTTCTTCGCATTACCTGTCACTTTCTCATTTTGCTACTTCTTAGAAAATGTTTTACACTTAATTTTCCAGTCTTTCTTTTGAATATTCTATTTTGGCAATATGGCAATGGTATTTTTCACTGCTAAGAGCTCTTTCTTGTTCTCTCATTGTCCATTCTTTATAGAAGCATTTTCTTTTTTTATTATTATTATTATTATTATTATTATTATACTTTAAGTTCTAGGGTACATGTGCATAACGTGCAGGTTTGTTACATATGTATACTTGTGCCATGTTGGTGTGCTGCACCCATCAACTCGTCAGCACCCATCAATTCATCATTTATATCATGTATAACTCCCAATGCAATCCCTTCCCACTACCCGCTCCCCACAATAGGACCCGGTGTGTGATGTTCCCCTTCCCGAGTCCCAGTGATCTCATTG
>NW_016823698.1:0-1470 GCF_001698545.2 Rhinopithecus bieti
CTCTGCAGAAAAAAAGATGTATCTCAGAAAGGAACTGTGTAAGCTATATATGGCAGTGCTGAGCTTTTTAAGAGAAATAACTACCCCAAAAGATAAATTTATTTGAATGTATGCCATTCCATACCATGATATAAATATCTGTTACTGGTGAACAAAAAGACCCTTATTAAGTAAAAGTTTTTAGATTACATGTATGAATTCTCACTGCTTTGAAAAAAAAATTACAAAATAGTAACTCTTTTAATTACATTCAAACTACTGATTTTTATAAGTAAGATTATTTCTCCATGTTGCAAAACTGCATGCAAAGAAGAAATAGGAGGCTCAGTAGTCACACAATGACTGAAAAAAAAGGTTAAAAAAAAAAGTAACAGAAAAGCCTGGAATTTTTGGTGACAACAGTCTGAAGGACTATCAAAAACTGGAGTTAGTTTTGAGGCCTTCCATAACACCGTGATAGTCTTAACCAGAAAACTTAATTTAACTTAGGTATCCTTTCAGTCTCACGTTACGACTGTTAAAGAAATCAGTTGGGACAGAGGCAAGCTTTTCAACAGTGGAGCGTGAAAGGAGACTACCAATGTGTAGCCTCCCTTTCTCCTAAACCTTGTAAGGATGGCAGCCAATCTATTAGATTTTGTCTGGCACTGGCCCAGAGTTTATCTTTTTCTTGAGAAATTAAAAAAAAAAAAACAAACCTGAGGACAAGTTGCAGATATGAATACAAATACAGGACAAGGTACAGCTATGAATGTTAACAGTGTGGAAGTGCACTCCTACTCACCTTTTTTATTTTATTTTATTTTATTTTATTTTTTTAATGGAATCTCACTCAGTCGCATAGGCTGGAGTATATTGGCATGATCTTGGTTAACTGCAAGCTCCTCTGAGTTTTACAACATTCTGCCTTAGCCTACCGAGCAGCTGGGACTACAGGTGCCCACCACCACACTGGATAATTTTTGTATTTTTCGTAGATATGGGATTTCACCATGTTAGCCAAGATTATCTCCTCATGATCTACCTGCATTGTTCTCCCAAAATACTGCAATTATAGCCATGAGTCACGGTGCTCTGCTCCACTGACATTTTTAATTAAATCCTCTCCAAGTCCATGAACTGAAAACAAACATTGAGTCTCCTAATGCACTACAATGTATCAGTCTCTCATTTTGAGGTGTCAAACAGATAAAAAATCTGAATATCAAGAAAATTAAAAAGTAGGAATACAAAAGGTTTTAAAAAGTTATCTTCTGGCAGAGTAGAGTCAGTTGCCCACCTTGAGGAAGAGTCTCATATTTTATAGATTCAGAAGAAGGAAAATGTGCTAACTAGTCTTCAAGAAAGCGCTACTCATCTTTTCTGGGACTTTGCACCTGGAACTGTTAACAGCTGAAGTTATGAGTCAGCTTGGCTCAGGAATTTGGCCCTGAGCCATATAAGAGTTAAAGTAAAAGCATGGCCAGGGAT
>NW_016823699.1:0-667 GCF_001698545.2 Rhinopithecus bieti
GTTCTGGAGCTCTGTGACTCAGAAGTCACTTTTCTATCCAACATATTAAATGTCAAGTAAAATACATCCCGATAAGAGAGATGAAATTTTTTCGGGAAGCTTGGCCACTGAGTGAGTGTCTCTCCTTTGCAAATGAGCCCTGTATGTGCATCTGTTTTTTAGTTAGATTGCCAACCTATAAGAGATAAAACATCCACCCAAGAGCTGCATTAAAAAGCATAAATCATGGAGACCATATCTAGTCCTCTATAAATCCCTTCAAAAAGAACTTTATCCATAATCATAATAAAGGTCTGTTTCATTTAAGAAAGAAAAAAAACCCAAACAGAAACACATGCAGATAGAAAACAGAGAGAAGATGAAAAAATCACAGTGATATTTTTATGTATGCATAGTACGCGAAATTTGGAGACGAAGAGTCCCGACAGAATGCTTGAAGAATCTGTAATACACAAGAATATATAGGTTCCAGGGTGCGCATAATCAGAAAGGGCAGTATTTATCCATCATCTGTCATCGGCTCTCATTTCGCAAAGCCTGAAGATTAGAACCCCTGATGTCAAAAGAACTGAAAATATTTAGAGCTAGTTCTTGCATGGCTCTGTGAAGAAGGGGATGAGGGAAGAAAGAATTATATTAGGACTACACTTCACTTCACTACTCTTTT
>NW_016823700.1:0-667 GCF_001698545.2 Rhinopithecus bieti
TTTCCATAAAAGAGCAGAATTTATAGAGTACAAAATTACTTAACACGTAGAAGAAAAATGTATTTATGATTGACATTTAATATTATTTATAATTGACATATAATTTATAATTGACATTTCTATAAAAGAACAGAATTTACAGAGTACAAAATTATTTAACACTTAGAAGAAAAATGTATTTAATAAACAAAACATGCTTCTGACCCAGGAAATATTGACATAAATAAATACAAATACAAAAGACAAATCTTAGTAAAATTACTAAATGTAATGATAAAAGAGAAAAAGATAACCCTACAAAAAGGGAAAGATAATGTACAATGAGAAATGCTGTATAAGGGTTTTCCAGAGAAAAAAACAATAGAAAAAAATATATATATGTATATTCCTAGGTATATGCACATTGTTAAAAAAAATGACAAAAACATTAAGACATTAAGAACTATAAAATGCAGGCTGGGCACACCTACCTAGATAGACAGGCAGATAGATAGATAGATAGATAGATAGATAGATAGATAGATAGATAGATAGATAGATGTGCCCAGCCAGATAGATAGATAGATAGGCAGATAGATGTGCCCAGTCAGATAGATAGATAGATAGACAGATGTGCCTCTCTCTCTCTCTCTCTCTCTCTCTCTCTCTATATATATATATATATATA
>NW_016823701.1:0-10120 GCF_001698545.2 Rhinopithecus bieti
GAGAGCTGGAGACGATGGGGTGGCTGGCTGCAGAGAGGAGTACCTTCTCTGCTGAGAGCTTCAGAGACCTGCAGAGGCGTTGGAATGACTTGCCTGTGGAGAAGAGCCACCAGGGCCTCCTCTCTGCTGAGAGCTGAACACGTGAGCTCATGGGACAACCTGCCTCCAGAGAGGAGCTACCTACTCCTCTGAGCTCTTCTAACAGTAAATAAAACTCTTCTTCAGCCATCACTTGTCTGAGTACCTCATTCTTCCTGGGCGCAGGACAAGAACTCAGGCAAAGGCACTGTGGCCACAGAGGTTCCAACCAGAAAAATCGACAGGCCAAAAATCCCTTAACAGTTGGTAGGAACCAACCTATGTCAGCTGATACGCCATGCTGGACATTGGCCTGCCATCGAGAGAGTGGTGCTGCCTGTGAGGGTTTTTATGCCGGGTAGAGACAGGATGGATGAGGGGACCATAGTTAGGAAATGATTGTGATGGTATGAGACATGTTTTCGTGTGCAATGGAGGATTCACTCTTTCAAAAAAAAAAAAATTTTATGCAGCCTTTTTGGAGGACCTGCTGGATGCCAGCCCTTGGGATTCAACGGTTAAGAAAACCTTTTCTGGCCAGGTGCAGTGGTTCACACCTGTAATCCCAGCACTTTGGGAAGCTGAGGCAGGTGGGTTGCCTGAGGTCAGGATTTTGAGACCACCCTGGCCAACATGGTAAAACCCTATCTCTACTAAAATACAAAAATTAGCTAGGCATAGTGGCACATGCCGGTAGTCTTAGCTACTTGGGAGGCTGAGGCATGAGAATAGCTTGAACCTGGGAGGTGGAGGTTGCAGTGAGCCGAGATGGTGCCACTGTACTCCAGCCTGGGCAACAGACAAGACTGTCTACAAAACAAGCAAACAAACAAAAATCCTTTCTTGTCGTGCAGCAGATAATGGAAGGGGGTGGGTAGGAAACATGGAAACTGTGGAATCACTTGACAGATGCAGGGTGGCAGGCGCCACTCAGAGGTAAACAGTGGGGATATTGGGTAGAGACTGCTTGGAGCTTCTGCTCTGGTGGGTGGCTGTGCAAGTTGGGGGTGGGGGCTGTAGGAGATGACTGGAAGGTCTGCCCTTCCCTCACTCCTGAAAGATGCCCCCACGCTGTGCCACCCTTCCCAGCCTTGTGTCTCATGCTGACCACTACCTAACATTCCTGGGGCCACTGTCAGTGGGTGCTCCTCACTAGGCCCCAGTATCTCCTCCATCTGCTCTGAAAGCCCTTCCCATGGAAATTGTCCCCATCATCGGGGACAGGGAATTACAAAGGAGCATGAGGACTCTTGTCAAAAGGATAGATATATTTATTGTCTTTTTTTCTTTTTCAGAAGTTACCCTATTAATTATCTTTTTAAAATAAATATTTGTAGAGGCACGGCCTCACTCACAACAGCCTCACTGTTGCTCAGGCTGCAGTGCAGTGACACGATCATAGCTCACTGCAGCCTTGACCTCTTGGGCTCAAGTGATCCTTGAGTCTTAGCCTCTTGAGTACCTGGGATTGCAGGCATGCACCAGCATGCTCAGATAATTTATTTTCTTTTAATTTTTGCTATGGATAAGGTTTTGCTATGTTGTCCAGGCTGATCTTGAACTCCTGGGCACAAGCAATCCTCCTGCCTCAGCCTCCCAGGATCAGTTTAGCCTAGGAGTTCAAGACCAACTTGGGCAACATAGTGAGACCCCCATCTCTGCAGAAAATTTTAAAAATTAGCCAGTTAGGCTGGGTCCCCAGCCCCACCCTCACAGATGCCTCTGTATTCCAGCAAAACAGAGAACCATGCGTATGATTTCCAGAGCACTGCGACCAATGTCTTGCTTCATTCCCTTGTTCATGCTATTCCCTCTTCCTAGAATGCTGGTCCATCACATTTCCAAATGTGGGACCAATGGGCATCTTTGAAAGCCCAGTCTAAATGCCTGTGTGATTTTCTCGAAGGAAGCATTTGAAGTTCCCAGGCTGGCCCCAGACCTGGAGGAATCTTCCCTCCCTGCCCACCCCAGCACTTTGTGCTAATTACTGGCTTCAAACAGAATAAATAGTGTTTTTATCCCACATCTCATTGAGGCTCTTTTTTTCCCTTTTTTTTTTTTTCATTTTTAGTGAGAGAGCCTTTCTCTCGGCGCATTCCATAATTCTATGTTCTGTAATAACTATTTGGGTGTTTTTCCTCTCTACTCACCGCCTTGGGGATGAAGACAAGGTTTCTTCATTGCTGTCATGGTGTTCTGCCTCT
Source organism: Rhinopithecus bieti (assembly GCF_001698545.2). NCBI lineage: Eukaryota > Metazoa > Chordata > Mammalia > Primates > Cercopithecidae > Rhinopithecus > Rhinopithecus bieti. The sequence continues at coordinate 2,283 of NW_016823701.1, forward strand.
AGTAGGTGTGAATGAATGGCTCGTGCCAAGAAAATGATTGGACTAGACCCAGAAACGTCTCAGAGACTCCCAGTTACGGTTACCTAAAGCAGGTTCTCTGATTTTCATTGTGTATAGGAGCTACTTTTCATTATTCTCATCTTGGAGATAAGCTACCTAAAAGCTTATATTAAGCCCCTGTGAGGTGTGAGGCAATGTGCTCAATGCTAGAGTTCCAGGATTGATAAAGATAAGAGAGTCAGCCAGGTACAGAGCTTGCGCCTGTAATCCCAACACTTTGGGAGGCTGAGGTGGGAGGATCACTTGGAGCCAGAAGTTTGAGACCAGCCTGGGCAATGTAGTGAGATCCTGTCTCTACAAAAATACAAAAATTACCTAGGCATGGTGGTGAACATCTGTAGTCCCATCTACTCGCGTGGCTGAAGTGGGAGGATTGCTTGAGCCAGGAGTTTGAGGCTGCGGTGAGCCATGATCGTACCACTGCATTCCACTCTGGGCAACAGAGCAAGCCCCCATCTCAAAAACAAAACAAAGCAAAAAAAAGATAAGGAAGTCACTTGTTTCTCAGGAAGTTGCCCTGCTCTGCAGGGGGAGCCACATGAGACGTCACTGGGGGGAGTGCTGTGGGACACGTGGAAGGGCTAGAGGGTGACTCTTGGGGACAGCCAGGGAAGCTCTGAGGAGGGAAGGACAAGAGGGTCCCACAATGAGCAGCTGTCATGATGCTCCTCAGCTGTATGCACTTGTCTGGCCTGATGGGGACTGGGGATGGCAGGGGCAGAATGGGCTTCTGATGGGTTTGGATCCATGGGTGGCCAGTGCAGGTGTCCCCTTGCAGGCCCAGGGGGAGTGGTGACAAGACTCAAGTGATCCAGTGACCCAACCCAGTGACTTCTATTGGATTTCATTTGTGCAGAAACACATCATCCATGGCCTTTTACCTGCAGCCAGCATTGCTCCGAAGGCAGCAGTGCCACGTACACCTCCTCCCCGCAGCCCCAACCCATCTCCAGAGAGACCAAGGTGAGTATCAAATGAGCAGGCACTGAGGTCACCCCTGTGCTCAGCCCCCAAGTACTGGATCCTGGAACTGCTCAAACTGCCCAGAAAAGTACAAGTAGAGTAGTTAGAATCATGTCCTTCAAAATGTTTACCACAATTCCTAATGATGCATTTAATATGGTGTCTCTGAGGATAATGGACTGACTTGAGGTCTGTCCCTTTCAGGTACATGAACTTCTCACATTTTGTGATTGAATGCGATGAGTATTTTTAAAAAAATATAAAGCATTAAAGCCCAAGTATTCAGGTTAACAGGGAATTTTGAATTATACACAAAATTTTCTTTTCTTTTTTCCTTCAAGATGGAGTCTTTCTCTGTTGCCCAGGCTGGAGTGCAGTGGTGTAATTTTGGCTCACTGCAACCTCCACCTCCCAGGTTCAAGCAATCCTCCTGCCTCAGCCTCCAGAGGAGCTGGGATTACAGGCACATGCCACCACGCCCAGCTAATTTTTGTATTTTTAGTAGAGATGGGGCTTCACCATGTTGGTCAGGCTGGTCTCAAACTCCTGACCTCTTAATCCGCCTGCCTCGGCCTCTGAAAGTGCTGGGATTACAGGCATCAACCACCACGCCCAGCCAATTTTCTTTTTTTTTTTTAATTAATTTTTTTTTCAAGGCAGGATCTTGCTCTGTTGCCCAGGCTGGAGTGCGGTGGTGCAATCATGGCTCTCTGTAGCCTCCGCCTCCCAGGCTCAATCAGTCCTCCCATCTCAGCCTCCTGGGTAGCTGGGACTACAGGCATGTACCACCATGCTCAGCTAGTTTTTCTATTTTTTTGTAGAGCTAGGCTTTTGTCATGTTGCCCTGGCTGAACTCCTGGGCTCAAGTGATCCACCTGCCTCTGCCTCCCAAAGTGCTGGGATTACAGACATGAGCCGCTATGCCTGACTAAAACAAAAAGTGTTTTTTTTTTAGACATGGTCTCATTCTGTTGCCCAGGCTGGAGTGCATTGGTGCAAACGTGGCTCACTGCAGCCTCAACCCCCTAGCATCAAGCGATCCTCCTGTCTCAGCCTCCTGAGTAGCTGGGACTACAGGTGCATGCCATCATGACTGGCTAATTTTTAAAATTTTCTGCAGAGATGGGGGTCTCACTATGTTGCCCAAGTTGGTCTTGAACTCCTAGGCTAAACTGATCCTGGGAGGCTGAGGCAGGAGGATTGCTTGTGCCCAGGAGTTCAAGATCAGCCTGGACAACATAGCAAAACCTTATCCATAGCAAAAATTAAAATAAATTATCTGAGCATGCTGGTGCATGCCTGCAATCCCAGGTACTCAGGAGGCTAAGGCTCGAGGATCACTTGAGCCCAAGAGGTCAAGGCTGCAGTGAGCTATGATCGTGTCACTGCACTGCAGCCTGAGCAACAGTGAGGCTGTTGTGAGTGAGGCCCTGCCTCTACAAATATTTATTTTAAAAAGATAATTAATAGGGGAGCTTCTGAAAAAGAAAAAAAGACAATAAATATATCTATCCTTTTGACAAGAGTCCTCATGCTCCTTTGTAATTCCTTCCCCCTGCCCCTCTCTGCCACCTTTCATGCTCCTGTTCATCCCCAGGCAACCTCTCATCTCCTTTCTCGCACTATGGATTAGTTTGTATTTTCTAGAATTTTATATAAGTGGAATTACATAAAATACACTGCCTTCTTTCACTCAGCATGATTATTCTGATTCATGCATGTTCTGAAAGTCAATAATTCATCCTTTTCCTTCCTGAGGAGTATTTCATTATATGAATATGCCACAGTTTGTTTATCCATTCGCCTGTTGATGGATATTTGGTTTGTTTCTGAGTTTTGGTTACTAGAATAAGGCTGCTGTAAACATTTACACACTGGCTGGGTGTGGTGGCTCACACCTATAATCCCAGCAATTTGGGAGGCTAAGACTGGCGGATCACCTGAGCTCAGGAGTTTGAGACCAGCCTGGTCAACACGGTGAAAACCCATCTCCACTTAAAATACAAAAATCAGCTGGATGTGGTGGTGCACTCCTATAGTCCCAGCTACTGGGGAGGCTGAGGCACAAGAATCGCCTGAACCCAGAGGCAGAGGTTGCAGTGAGCCAAGATCACACCACTGCACTCCAGCCTGGGCAACAAAGCAAGACTCATATCTCAAAAAAAAAAAAATGAAAAAAAAAATGTATACACAAATGTTTGGATATATACTTTCATTTCTCTTGGGTAAATATCTATAGCTGGGCCTTATAATAGGTGGGTATTTAATTTATTAAGAAACTGTCAAACTATTTTCCAAGGTCATTGTCCCATTTATGTTCCCACCAACAGTATATGAGTCCAATTGCTTCATATTCTCACCAACACTTGGTTTGGTCAGTGTGTGTGTGTGTGTGTATGTGTTCGTGTGCATGTGTGTGAGTGCGTGTGTGTGTGTGTGTGTGCGTGTGGTCTTTTATAACTTGGACAGTCAGTGGTTAGTTTTCATCCACATTGACTGTAGGTTTTTGAAAGTGGTGACAGGTGCATAGGTAACCAATGTATAGAGCTTGTTTGATCAATCTTCATCTCATTACGCTTTCTGGACAGTGGTACACAGATAGGGTGGGGATATTCCTTACTCCTTTGTCTGAGACAGCTATATCAGATATAGCTTTGTTGAGCCCGGCATCAACGCACACATCTGGAGTTCCTAGCTCTTTCATGAGAAATGTCCAGATCTCTTTGTGTATGGCAGGGGCAGTGTCTTAAAGCACACTCCATAGATGTGCTTGTGAGTGTTGATAGTGTACTTTCGGTCACAACCTTGTTGATGACAGAACAATCCTTCTTGTTGCTCTCCTTTGTGGAAGCCATTCTCATAGGCCCAGTTTAGAATAAAAAAGAACAAGGGGTTGTCTTGGTCGGTTTTTAAAATTTTGGACATTTAATGAGTGTGTCCTAGTATTTCATTGTGGTTTTTTTGTTTTTTGGTTTTTGAGACGGAGTCTGTTATTTTTGAGACAGAGTCTCACTCTGTCACCCAGGCTGGAGTGTAGTGGAATGTTCTCAGCTCACTGCAACCTCTGCCTCCCGGATTCAAGCGATTCTCGTGCCTCAGCCTCCTGAGTAGCTGGGATTACAGGCACATACCACCACACCCAGCTAATTTTTGTATTTTCAGTAGAGATGGGGTTTCGCCATGTTGGCCAGGCTGTTCTCAAACTCCTGACCTCAAGTGATCCACCTGCCTTGGCCTCCCAAAGTGCTGGGATTATAGGCATGAGCTGCCACGCCCGGCCTTATTTTGCATTTCTCTAATGGCTAATGGTATTGAGCATTTTTTTCATGTGCTTATTTGTCATCTTTATATCTTTTTTAGTGAAGCATCTGTTCACATCTTTTGCCCGTTTACAAAAATTGGGCATTCCTTGTTAGTCACAAGTCCTGTTGCAGATCTAAGAACCATCTTGGGAAGGTTGTTGGACTCAGGAACATGTTCAGTTGGAGGCAATAACATTTTTCATCCAGGAGATGTAAGCAGAGACCTGGGTGAAGATTGTGGGCTTCCTGGAGACATCACAGCCCCGGCTTGTTTTCCATTATTGCATTCTGAGGGTTCATTATATAGTATCAACACAAGTCTTTTATCAAATGTGTGATTTGCAAGTCTTTTCTCTCTATCTGTGGCTTGTCTTTTCATTCTCCTAAACATTGCCTTTCAAAGAGCAGAAGTTATTAATTTTTATGAAGTCCAGCTTACAATTTTTTCTTTTATGGATCATGCTTTCAGTGTCTCATATTGAAGAAATATTTACCTAACCCAAGGTCACAAAGGTTTTCTCTTATATTTTCTTCTAGAAGTGTTATGGTTTTATGCTTTACAGTTAGGTCTGTAATCCATTTAGAGTTAATTTTTGTAAATGGTGTGTAGTAGTCCGTTCTCACACTGCTCTAAAGATACTACCCGAGATGGGGTAATTTATAAGCAAAGGAGATTTAATTGACTCACAGTTCTGCATGGCTGGGGAGTCCTCAGGAAACTTACAATCATGGCGAAAAGGGAAGTAGGCACGTCTTACATGGCGGCAGGTGAGAGACAGCGAGCTTGTGAGAGCTCAGAAGAAACTACCATTTGTAAAACCATCAGCTTTTGTGAGAGTTCACTCACTATCACGAGAACAGGATGGGGGAAACTGCCCCCATAATCCAATCACTTTCCTTCTTAAACATGTGGGAATTACAATTTGAGAGGAGATTTGGGTAAGGGCACAGAGCCAAACCATATCAGTGTGTAAGGTATGATTTTTTTTTTTTTGCATATGGAGATTTGGTTTTTCCAGCACCGTTTGATGATGAGGCTATTATTTATTGCTGTGTAACAATTGCACAAAAATGTAGTAATTTAAAACAAAACAGCAGCCGGGCGTGGTGGCTCACGCCTGTAATCCCAACACTTTGGGAGCCTGAGGCAGGAGGATTACTTGAACCCAGGAGTTCCAGACCAGCCTGGAGAACATAGCAACACCCCATCTCTACAAAAAATATAAAAATTAGCCAGGTGTGGTGGCGTGTGCCTATAGTCCCAGCTGTTCAAGAGACTGAGGTGGGAGGATCACTGGAGCCCAGGAGGTTGAGGCTATACTGAGCTGTGACTGCGCCACTGCACTCCAACCAGGGCAACAGTGATATCGTCTCAAAAACCCCAAAACCAAAATATAAAAAACAGTGGTTTTTATCCCACATCTGATTGATGCTCTTAAAATTTTGTTTTCCATCTCCATTTCATTTTGGTTATTTTTGGTTGTTTTTGCCTTTAATTTTACTGATCTTCTGCAATATATAATCTGTTAATCCCATCCTGTATACTTTCTATCTCTGATGTTGTCATTTTGATCTCATGAAGTTTGGATCTTTTTATAATTGTGCATGTCTCTACTTGGCTTTTTGATTATATGAAATACAGCTGTAATAACGATCTGAATGTGCTTTGCTGCCAGTTCTAACATATGTGTTCAATTCTTAGTGGGTTTCCGTTGATGGCTGTCTTCCTTACAGGTCATGGTTTGCTGTCTCTTTGCATGCCTGCTTATCTAAGTGGATAGAAGATCTTGTGAATTTTACCTTGAGTGCTGGATCATTTTGTATTCCTTAAAATGTCTTGACCTTTGTTTGGGGATGCAGTTCAATTTCTTGGAAACAGATCTTTTGGGTCTTTTTTTTTTTTTTGAGACAGAGTCTTGCTCTGTCGCCAGGCTGGAGTGTGGTGGTGCGATCTTGGCTCACTGCAACCTCCGCCTCCTGGGTTCAAGCAGTTCTCCTGCCTTAGCCTCCTGAGTAGCTGGGACTATAGGCCCCACCACCATGCCCAACTAATTTTTGTATTTTTAGTAGAAAACAGGGTTTCACCATGTTGGCCAGGATGGTCTTGATCTCTTGACCTTGTGATCCGCCCGCCTCAGCCTCTCAAAGTGCTGCGATTACAGACGTGAGCCACCACACCTGGCTGGGTCTTTCTTATATGATTTGTTAGGTGGGACATGGAGCAGTGCTCAGCCAGGGCTAATTATTCCCCAGTACCGCGGCCAGACCTTTCTGAGTGCTGCACCCAGCGTCTTGGGAATGATAGGTTTCTCCAGTCTGCCTGGTGGAAGCAGCTGCCATCCTGGGCTGTGTATAAGCACCTGGCTCTGCTCCTCTGATCCTTGTGAGTGGTTCTTCCTCCACTGTCGGGTAATTTCCTCACACTTGTGTGCTGCGCCATATCCCACTGAAACTGGGGTACCTTCTGCAGATCTCCTCGTTCTCTCTGTGTGGTTCTCTCCTGTCCAACACTCTATCCTACACATTCTCTCAGCTCCATCTCTACAATTCGAGGAGTCTGCCTGGCTCCATGCATTCCTCCTCCCTGTGCTGTGACCTGGAAATTTTCCTAGGCAGCAAACTGGGACAGTGGTCTTTTGTTTTGTTTTACTTTTTTTTTTTTTTTTTTTTTTTGAGATGGAGTCTCGCTCTGTTGCCCAGGCTGGAGTGCAGTGGTGCAATCTCAGCTCACAGCAACCTCCGCCTCCCAGGTTCAACTGATTCTCCTGCCTCAGCCTCCTGAGTAGCTGGGATTACAGGTGTGTGCCATCACACCTGGCTAATTTTTTTGTTTTTTTAGTAGAGTTGAAGTTTCACCGTGTTAGCCAGGCTGGTCTTGATCTCCTGACCTCATGATCCACCCACCTCAGCCTCCCAAAGTGCTGGGATTATAGGCATAAGCCACTGCGCCTGGCCTTGTTTTACTTTTTTGGACAGGAGGATAAATCTGTTTACTCTAACTTTCCTGTAATATATTCCTGAGTAATTTGTATTTTTAAAGTCAGTCCCCTTCTAAATCTTTTAATCTTTCTATATCTCATTTTCTTTTTCCATTCTGATCTTCCATTCTAATAAGAAAACTTGTCCGGGTGCAGTGGCTCACGCCTGTAATCCCAGCACTTTGGGAGGCTGAGACGGGCGGATCACGAGGTCAGGAGATCGAGACCATCCTGACTAACAGGGTGAAACCCCGTCTCTACTAAAAATACAAAAAAATTAGCCAGGCGCGGTGGCGGGTGCCTGTAGTCCCAGCTACACAGGAGGCTGAGGCAGGAGAATGGCGTGAACCCAGGAGGTGGAGCTTGCAGTGAGTGGAGATCGCGCCATCGCACTCCAGCCTGGGCGACAGAGCGAGACTCCGTCTCAAAAAAAAAGAAAACTACTTGAATGCAGGCTTTTGTGTCTGCCAGGATTAGAGGCCCTGTTCTACCTCCTATTGGCTAGGAAATCTTCTTTTTTTTTTTTTTTTTTTTT
>NW_016823701.1:10197-17411 GCF_001698545.2 Rhinopithecus bieti
ACATAAACACAGCTGAGTACAAGACAGGCCTGTCAACTTGTCTGTCTTCTCTTAGAAAAGTTCTATGTGTCACTTAACCACCCTTGGTCAGAAGAGTCACCTCGAGATACCAGTATTAACGTATAGGGTTATCTGCAGTTTTCTTTCTCTTTCTTTTTTTTTTTTTGAGACAGAGTCTCACTGTTGCCCAGGTTGGAGTGCAATGGTGTGATCTTGGCTCACTGCAACCTCCGCTTCCCGGGTTCAAGCGATTCTCCTGCCTCAGCCTCCCAAGTAGCTGGGATTACAGGTGCCCACCACTACACCCGACTAATTTTTTGGGTATTTTTAGTAGAGACGGGGTTTCACCATGTTAGTCAGGCTGGTCTCAAACTCCTGACCTCAGGTGATCCACCCGCCTCAGCCTCCCAAAGTGCTGGGATTACAGGCGTGAGCCACCACACCCAGCCTTGACTAGGAAATACTTACAAGTCATTTAATTTCTATGGAAAATGGGATGACAATAATATGTAGTCATACAGCTGGGTGAGAATCAAATGAGATTGTCTGATGGCCTGCGGTAGACGACGGGGGCAGAGTAAATGCTCAGTCGACATCGTCCAGCAAAAGGTAAGCCTCGATCAATTCGTGTATCTTGTTCAGCCTTCACCTGGAATGTTCACATCTCACCGTCTCCATGGGATGTTTTTGTCCACAGATCTGCTCTGGCAGCAGCCATTCTGGCGACAACATTGACTGGGCGGACAGTTGCCATTCCTCAGCCTCGCCAGAGATCCCGGTCTGAGAGTGACGTGAGCAGTGTTGAACAGGACAGCTTCATCGAGCCCTATGCCACCACCTCAGAGCTGAGGCCTCGGTGGGTACCAGATCGCCGCCTCTGCTTCCTCTCCGGGTAGAAGAGGGGCAGCTCAGCCTGGTCTCTACATGTGTGTGTGTATGAGTACGTGTGTGTGCATGTGTACCTGTGTGTGCATGTGTACCTGTGTGGGTGCATGGGTGCTCGTGCACATATTTATGACTAGAGGCTTAGTCATTGGGTTTTCATCACCAGTGTCAAATGGACACTGTCCAGCGACTGTCCAGTGACCTAATTGCTCTGGGATCTGGATTTCCTCCATAGTGGATCTTGTTAGATTTTGACTTGTATGGGTCCTAGCCATTTTCACAGCGGCACAGAGCTAATGAATTCAGTGCTGCTTCCAGCCCTTAGTAAGTTTCTTTGTGCGGCAACCTGAACAGTGAGAGTGGTCCCTCCTCACCTCTCACGTGTGTCTCTGGACAGTCACACTAATTTGACCTTCCTGGCAGCTGCAGTTTAGCCTTTTTTCTTCATCATCTTTACCTTTGTTGCTTCTCCTGGGTTTGAGCTGACACAGGGCTAGGGGGTCAGGAAGGTCTCCTCCTGAGGAGGAGAGGGTCGAGGGGAGAGCTTAGGACGTATAGGAATCATCTTGGAACAGCTCAAGTGCTGGGGATGATCTTTGTGGGGCTGGGATGAGCTTTCCAGACACAGATGAGGGAGTGTGACACAGGCGGCAGTGTAAGGAGGATGTTTGGGATGTGAGATGGGGCTGGAGGACTGGGCAGGGTTCAGGCTGGGGGTGCCTTTAGTGTCCTGTTTAGAGGGTGGGTGTCTGCCCTAGGAATGGTGGGAAGACACTGGAAGTCTCTAAGGGTGCATGGGGCAGGGATGAGAGTAGGGATCCATGATCACATTTGCCCTTTTTTTTTTTTTTTGAGACAGTTTCACTCTTACTGCCTAGGCTGGAATGCAATGGCGCGATCTCGGCTCACTGCAACCTCCGCCTCTCAGGTTCAAGCGATTCTCCTGCCTCTGCCTCCTGAGTAGCTGGGATTACAGGCATGCGCCACCACACCCAGCTAATTTTTGTATTTTTAGTAGAGATGGGGTTTCTCCATGTTGGTCAGGCTGGTCTCGAACTCCCGCCTTCAAGTGATCTGCCCACCTCGGCCTCCCAAAGCACTGGGATTACAGACGTGAGCCACTGCGCCCGGCCACATTTCCCTTTTTAATTGTCATCTATATTCAACTTTGTGTTGGGTTGGCTCTTTTTTTGAGATAGAGTCTCGCTCTGTTGCCCAGGGTGGAGTGCAGTGTCCTGATCTCGGCTCACTGCAGCCTTTGCCTCCTGGGTTCAAGCGATTCTCCTGCCTCAGCCTCCAGAGTAGCTGGGACTACAGGTGCATGCCACCACACCTGGCTAATTTTTGTATTTTTAGTAGAGACAGAGTTTCACCGTGTTGGCCAGGCTGGTCTTGAACTCCTGGCCTCAAGCGATATGTCCACCTTGGCCTCCCAAAGTGCTGGGATTACAAGCGTGAGCCACTGTGCCCGGCCTGTGTTGGCTTTTTTGATTTTGTATTTTGTATGTAGTAAATACCCATTTTTAAATTTGTATTTTCTGTAATAATTCTAAATTTAGTAAGACACTTTCTACCATGGTATTATATAAATACTTAATGTATTTCCTTCTAGGGCTTGTTTTTATTTTTGTTTTGACCAAAAGTATCGCCACCATTTTGAGATATTTGAATTTAACTTTTTTTTTTCCTGGTAAGAATTATACTTTGGCTGAATAAAAACTAAAGATGAGTAAATGGCTCTAAAATTCAGTGGAAAAAAATAAGCATGTAAGACTATCAGAGGAGATGGTCTGACGCACAGGAATGCTGGATTAGCCCTGTTGTATTTTATTTTGTTTTTGGGGGGATTTTTTTGTTTTCTTTCCTTTTTTTTTTTTTTTTTGACACAGGATCTCACTCTGTTGCACAGGCTGGAGTGCAATGGCGCAATCATGGCTCACTGCAACCTCCTCCTCCTGGGCTCAAGTGATCCTCCTGCCTCAGCCTCCCAAGAAGTTGGTACCACAGATGCGTGCTATCATGCCTGGCTAATTTTTTTTTTTTTTTTTTTTGAGACAGAGTCTTACTCTGTCGCCCAGGGTGAAGTGCCATGGCCTGATCTCGGCTCACTGCAACCTTTGCCTCCTGGGTTCTAGCAGTTCTCCTGCCTCAGCCTCCAGAGTAGCTGGGACTACAGGTACACGCCACCACACCTGGCTAATTTTTATATTTTTAATAAAGACAGGGTTTCACTATGTTGGCCAGGCTGGTCTTGAACTCCCAACCTCAAGCAATCTGCCCATGTTGGCCTCCCAAAATGCTGGGATTACAGGTGTGAGCCACTGTGCCCAGCACAGGCTAATTTTTACTTTTTTTTGTAGAGACAAGGTTTCCTGATGTTGCCAGGCTGGTCTTCAACTTCTGGCTTCAAGAAATCCTCTCTCCTTGGCCTCCCAAAATGCTGGGATTATAGGTGTGAGCCACGCTCACGCATGCACATACGCTCAATTTCAAGAACTGTTTCCGATTAAATCTGCAACCCTCCCCATCTCTGACTTTTCCATCAACGTAGGTAAATGTACCCTTGCCAAACCCCAAAAACAAGAGACTAAAAAGCAACCCAGTCAGAGCCCAGCAATTGTATTTTAACCACGAACACCCCAACAGCTACCCCTCAATTGATGCAATAAAAAGCCATTGTGTCCGACCCTGTCATATTTTAAAACGTATAGATAAAGTAGCAAGAACAGTATAGGACTAGTTGAGTGATACAGAGGTGCCCAGGAATGCCCTGAGGTGAACCTAGTGTTTCTACAAGCATACTGAATCTTTAATAAAGTCTGTCCCACAGCTCAAAGGGGAAGGAAAGGATTCGGTGCTATATTGATTAGCAATATTAGAAATCAGCTTTGAGCCTTGCCTAACTCATACACCAAAATAAATTCCTAATGAATGAAGGATTATACTGTATAGACACACAAATAAGACTTTAGAATAAGTCTTTAATAAGACTTTAGAATTAGAATTTAGAAGGTAAAAAATCCTTTTTAATCACTTCTATGTTTAAGAAATTTATAAAACCAAAATAATATTAATAGAACAGAAAAAACACTTATAGTAAAAGCAAAGTCAGGATTTTAATTTTAGTAGATTAATTTTAGTAATTTCAAATTGGAATGGAAGCCAACTGTGGTGGTTCACACCTGTAATCCCAGCACTTTGAGAGGCTGAGGTGGGAGGACTGCTTAAGATCAGGAGTTTGAGACCAGCCTGGGCAATAAAGTGAGACACTCATCTCTACAAAAAATACAAAAATCATCCTGGCATGGTGTTGCTTACCTGTAGTCCCAGCTACTTGGGAGGCTGAGGCAGGAGGATCACTTGAGCCCAGGAGGTCAAAGTTGCAGTGAGTTATGATCTTGTCATTTCACTCCAGCCTGGATGACAGAGTGAGACCCTGTCTCAAACACACACACACACACACACACACACACACAAACAAAAAAATGAAAAAAACAAATTGGAATGGACATACCAGAAATAAAATAGACAAAGGACCTGAACACAAGCCTATGGAAAAACATTCAGTCTCAGTAACAAATGCAAATTTAGACAGTGGGTTTTAAGTTGTTTTGGCAAGTTTTAGAAAATTATTACTAGTGTATTTGTAGCTTGGAGAAATGATTTTGTACAGTATGTATGTAGACACAAAATGTTCACACCATTTGACTCAAGAATTTTTTTTTTTTTTTTTTTTTTTTTTTTTTGGAGAGCGGAGTCTCGCTCTGTCGGCCCAGGCTGGAGTGCAGTGGGCGCGGATTTCAGCTCACTGCAAGCTCGGCCTCCCAGGTTCACCGCCATTCTCCTGGGCTCAGCCTCCCGAGTGCTGGACTACAGGCGCCCGCCACGCTCACCCGGCCTAGTTTTTTGTATTTTTCTTAGTAGAGCCGGGTTTTCACCACTGTGCAGGCGCCAGGATCGGCTCTGCGATCTCGCTGACCTCATGCGACGCGCGCCCGCTCTCGGCTCCCAAGGCTGGGATTAGCAGGCTTGCCAGCCACACCGCGCCCCCGCCGGTCCGACTCAAGATCTGTATGGGCTGGGCATGGTGTCTCAAGCCTGTAATCCCAGCACTTTTTGAGGCCAAGGCAGGCGGATCACTTGAGGTCGGGAGTTCAAGACCAGTCTGGCCAATGTGGTGAAACCCTATCTCTACTAAAAATACAAAAATTAGCAAGGCATGGTGGCAGGTGCCTGTAGACCCAGCTACTTGGGAGGCTGAGGCAGGAGAATCACTTGAACCTGGGAGGCGGAGGTGGCAGTGCACTGAGATCGCACCACCACACTCCAGCCTGGGTGACACAGAGAGACTTCATCTCAAAAAAAGAAAAAAAAAAAGAATTTACTCTATGGCGGTTTGTTTTATAGGAGTAATCCTAAATAGGGTAGAGGTTATCTGCACACAGATGTTTATTACAGGGTTATCTACAGCAATGGAAAGTGAAGGAAAAAAACCCACCTAAGCAAGGAAAATGGATAGTTAAGCTGGCATATCTACTGGATTCTTACCTTTTAAAATGTTGACTTAAAAACTTATTAATAGGTTGGGGACAGTGGATCATACCTGTATTCCCAACACTTTGGGAGGTTGAGGTAGGTGGATCGCTCAGCTCTGGAGTCTGAGACTAGTCTGGGCAACATGGCGAAACCGCTTCTCTACTAAAAGTACAAACAAACAAACAAGCAAAAAATTAACTGAGTATGGTGGAGTACATCTGTAGTCCCAGCTACTTGGGAGGCTTAGGTGGGAGGATCACTTGAGCTGGGGAGGTGGATGCTGCAGTGAGCCGAGATTGCACCTCAGCATTCCAGCCTGTGTGGCAGAATGATACCCTGTCTCAATTAAAAACAACAACAAAAAAAACTTATTAATTAGCAGGTCAGTGCCAGGCACAGTGACTCATGCCTGTAATCCCACACTTTGGGAGGCCAAGGTGGGCGGATCATTTGAGGTCAGGAGTTTGAGACCATCCTGGCCAAAATGGTGAAACCCCATCTCTACTAAAAATAGAAAAATTAGCCATGCGTGGTGGCAAGTGCCTATAATCCCAGCTACTCAGGAGGCTGAGGCAGGAGAATCACTTGAACCCGGGAGGCTGAAGTTGGAGTAAGCCAAATATTGCGCTACTATACTCCATCCTGTGTGACAGACTGAGACTCCATCTCAAAATAATAATAACAATAACTGGGTGACAGTGAGACTCCATCTCAAAATAGTAATAATAATAATAGAGTGAGGCTCCATCTCAAAATAATAATAATAATAATAATAACAACAACAACAACAACAACAACAACAGGCTGGGCTCAGTGGCTCATGCCTGTAATGCTAGCACTTTAGAAGGTTGAGGCGGGCGGATCCCTTGAGCCAGGGAGTTCGAGACCAGCCTGGACACCATGGTGAAACCCTGTCTCTACAAAAAATACAAAAATTAGCTTGGCATGATTAGTCCCAGCTGTTGGGAGGCTGAGATTGGAGAATCACCTGAGTCCAGGGAGGCTGAGGCTGCAGTGTACCATCTTTGCACCACTGCACTCCAGCCTGGGAGACAGAGTGAGACCCTATCTCAAAAAACAGACAAACAGACAAACAAAAACAAAACAAAAAAACCCTTATTCATAAGAAGGCGAATTGTATATGTATGCAGTAACTCTAAAAACAGAAATTAGAAGGATATGCTGAGTGTACTACAAAGAGATGGGACAGTGGAAAATTTAATCTTTTAGCTTCTATGTACTTTGTACTATCACACATTTATGGTAAGGACTTGGAGGCAGTGCGTGTAATACATGATATATATCAATGTCAACTGCTAAATGACTTTTTGTTTGTTTTCCTCATGAATGTTCTAACACAGTCCAAATTGGCAGAGTGAGATGGGAAGAAGATCTTCTTTGCCATCCTTTGAAACACTGGGCTATGGGGAAGAAGAGGACATTGAAACTCAGCTGTCATCCAGCTGCAAGGAACTGGGGCATGTCAGTGCCCAGGAGGACAAAGGAGGCCACGGTGATGACCTGTATGCTGTGCCACACAGAAATCAGGTGTTTTCTATGTTCCCAATTTTCTTCTTGACATTCACCCTGACGTTAACTTTTGGTAAATTAGTGCATTGCTAAGGATTTCTTCTCTCTGTTCTGCATTTGATAGCATTGACTTTGGGGCTTATTTTTTAAACATGTCCAGCCTCATTTCTATTTGGTTAGATTAAAACATAAACTTCTTTCCTTTATCTTGCAAAAACAAAGATGAACATCTTCATATTCTTTTTTTTTTTTTTTTTTTTTTT
>NW_016823701.1:17694-57886 GCF_001698545.2 Rhinopithecus bieti
GTGTTAGCCAGGATGGTCTCGATCTCCTGACCTCGTGATCCGCCCGTCTCGGCCTCCCAAAGTGCTGGGATTACAGGCTTGAGCCACCGCGCCCGGCTATCTTCATATTCTTAATGTGGACTTCCATTCAAAGCTTAGCAATCTTATTCTTTTTTTTGACCTTGGAAGCTAAATTTCCTATCACTTTTATGATATCATTTTGCACACTGCACCCTTTCTTTAAATTCGTGCATGACAGGGAAGATCGTCATGCGTCTCTCAATGGGAGCTGACGTGCTTTGAGTGCTTACTATGAGCGCTCCCGTTTCTAACTCCTGTGTGCATTTATCTTAGCTGACCCCCACTGACGTGGTGAGGAATTCCCTTCATTGCCCTGTCACACATCAGGGATCTGCACACAGAGATTCAAGGAAACATACTTCTCCACTGCCAGCTGCTCTGCGAATCCCAATTTTTAAACTGCTTCCCAGGGTTTTGGAAACTACATAATAATATTTCCTTAATGGCAAGATATAGCACATATCCCTTTTCCTTTATCTTTTCTTTCTTTCTTTCTTTTCTTTTTCTTTTTTGAGACAGGGTCTTCTTGCCCTGTCCCCCAGGCTGGAGGGCAGTGGCACCATTATAACTCACTGCAGCCTCAACCTCCTGGACTCAAGTGATCCTCCCACCTCAGCCTCCCAAGTAGCTGGGATTACAGACACACACCACCATGCCTGGCTGTTTTTTGTGTTTTTTGTAGAGACAGGGTTTCCCCATGTTGCCTAGGCTGGTCTCGAACTCCTGACTCAAGTGATCCACCTGCCTCAGCCTTTCAAAGTACCAGGATTACAGGTGTGAGCCACTGTGTCCAGCCCCTTTTTCTTTTTTTCACCATCATTATAATGTGTTATTCATAGTGTCTGAACATATAGACCGGCAGCATTAAGCTACACCAGTATTGATTATATGTATATTAATTAGCCTCTACTATATTAAAACACTTTTTTTTTTTTTAAATTGAGATGGGGTCTCACTGTCCCCAGGCTGGAGTGCAGTGGCACGATCCATAGCTCATTATAGCCACCTCCTCCTGGGCTCAAGTGATCCTCCCACCTCAGCCTCCCGAGTAGCCGGGGCTATAGGCACATGGCACCACAACTGACTTTTTTTTTTTTTTCCTATAGGGCCAGGGTCTTGTTATGTTAGCCAGACTGGTCTTAAACTCCTGGGCTTAAGCAATCCTCTTGCTTCGGGCTCCCAAAGTGTTGGGATTACATGTGTAAGCCAACGCATCTGGCCCTCAAATATGTTTTAAATGGTCTTCAGGAGCTTATTTTGAGGGATCCTTATGTGGCTGTTTCATGAACTCACCATCATTTTCCCACATATACAGACTTTCACACATAGAATTAGGTTTCTCATAGCAAGGAGCTCTGGAATAGGCAGACACTGCCCAGAGCCCCAAGGAGGGAGGTGCTCCTGTTGAGCTCTGCAGGGCTTACAGTCAGTTCCACTGCTCCTCACCCGCACACTTGCCGGCTGGTTATTTTGGACCCATGTTACACATAGAGTCATATCACTCCACGATTCTAGAGGGAAAGCTTGCTACAATATCTCCCTCGGAAGAAAGAGATACAGTGACCTACAGAGACTCTTTCCTAGTTAGAAGGACAGTTATTTTGTTTTTCTAGGCAAGTCTGTTAGGGTGGTTTTAGGAGCCATGTGTAGTAGGAAAAGTTTTAAATTTTAAAATGTGAAAAGTAGAAAATAATAAACAATAAAATGTTGCCATTAGGGTTGTTGTTGCCTTGTCCTCTAACCCCACTCCCTCCTTGGAAACCCATCTTTTCTTAGATTTGGAGTGCATCCTGGAAGTTTGTATTTTTATTCTTTTACTGCAAGTTTAAGTAAACAACTAGAGTACTGCACATATATATATGTATAATTTTTTTTTGTTTATTTCTTTTGAGACAGAGTCTTGCTTTGTCACCCAGGCTGGAATGCAGTAGTACAATCTTGGTTCACTGCAACCTCCGCCTCCTGGGTTCAAGTGATTGTCCTGCCTCAGCCTCCCGAGTAACTGGGACTACAGGTGCCCGCCACCATGCCCAGCAAATTTTTGTATTTTTAGTAGAGACTGGGTTTCACCATGTTGGCCAGGATGATCTCGAACTCCTGACCTCAGGTGATCCTCCCAAAGTGCTGGGATTACCGGCATGAGCCATTGCGCCCAGCCAAGCCTTTTAAAGTATGTTTGTATAAAGTATCACAAATCCTTTATGAAGGTATGTTTTTAGTAGACTTATTGATATATAAAACATGCACAAGAAGTGAATAAATCATAAGTGTACATTTCGATAAATTTTCAAAAAGTAGCCACCACTCAGATTAAAAAAAGTTACTTGTACCCTAGAAATCCCCTTCTTCTTTTTTTTTTTTTGAGACAGAGTCTCGCTCTGTCGCCCCGGCTGGAGTGCCCCGGCTGGAGTTGGCCGGATCTCGGCTCACTGCAAACTCCACCTCCCGGGTTTACGCCATTCTCCTGCCTCAGCCTCCCGAGTAGCTGGGACTACAAGCGCCCGCCACCTCTCCCAGCTAGTTTTTTGTATTTTTTTTAGTAGAGACGGGGTTTCACTGTGTTCACCAGGATGGTCTCGATCTCCTGACCTCGTGATCCGCCCATCTCGGCCTCCCAAAGTGCTGGGATTACAGGCTTGAGCCACTGTGCCCGGCCAAAATCCCCCTTCTTCTTAGTCACTTACTACTTCCCACAGAGTTAACCATTGCCAAGATTAGCTTTAATCTTTAAAAATAATCTGAGATTAGCTTTGCCTATTCTGAAAATTTACATGCATTTAATTGGACGGTATGCATTATTTAGAGTTTGGGAGTCTTTAGTTATTGTGTATAGCAGGGGCTGGTTTGTTCTCATTGCTATATATTTTACTGTACAACCGTGCCACTCAGTTATTCGTTTTACTGATGACAGAGACTTGATTGGTTCCAGTTTGGGACTCTTAGGAATAGTGCTGCTATGAACATTTGGGGATGTGTCCCTTGATGTACATATTTGTGTATTTCTGGTGGGTGTATACTGAGGAATGGCATATATATAGTCATAGGGCATATGTACCATCAGCTTTAGTACCAGTAGATACTGCCAAACAGTTGTCCATATTGGACATCTTCTTAATGCTTTTTTGTAGGGGGAGGGAAGCAGAGTTTCCCTCTTATTGCCCAGGCTGGAGTACAATGGCGCCATCTTGGCTCACTGCAACCTCCGCCTCCTGGGTTCAAGCAATTCTCCTGCCTCAGCCTCCTGAGTAGCTGGGATTACAGGCATGTGCCACCACGCCCGGCTAATTTTGTACTTTTAGTAGAGACGAGGTTTCTCCATGTTGGTCAGGCTGGTCTTGAACTCCCAACCTCAGATCATCTGCCCACCTCGGCCTCCCAAAGTGCTGGGATCCATGAGCCACCGCGCCTGACCCCTAATACTTTTTAAGTCATCTCATCCATTTCACATTTCCTTGAGAATAGTGAGTCACTTAATATATTTTTGACAGGTTGAACAAGGAAGTTTGTTCCTGGGAGATAAAAAAGCTTGAGGTCGGCTGTGGGCAGTGGCTCATGCCTGTAATCCACCACTTTGGGAGGTGGAGGTGGGAGGATCATTTGAGGACAGGAGTTCAAGACTGGCCTGGACACCATAGTGAGATCCTGTCTCTATTAAAAAATAAAAGTGCGGGGTCATTTACTTTTTCTTTCTTCAAATGATGAGTAGCTTGGGTGACCTGTTTGCTTCTCTTGAGCCAGGTCACCTTGGAACCATGTGCACAGAGACAGGTGGACCTAGCAGCCTTAGCTCTTACTCTGAAACGCCCCTTCTCATGGGCGTCTTGCTGGTCCCTGCCACCACCTCCTTGTCAGCCCCAGGGACAGCCCTTCCATTGCCTGCAGTGTAGCCCAGCTAAGCCAAACTGATCACAAAAGCAAGATTTTACTGAAGAATCAGGAGAGCCAAAGGGCAGCCCACCCAGACAGCGCCAGTCACAGTTTACCACATAACCCCTGGTTCAGGCTGAGTGCAGTGGCTCATGCCTATAATCCCAGCCCTTTGGGAGGCTGAGGCAGGAGGATCACTTGAGGCCAGAAGTTCGAGACCAGCCTGGACAACATACTGAGACCCCATCTCTACAAAAAATTTAAAAATTAGCTGGGTATGGTGGCATGCAATTGTAGTCCTAGCTGCTTGGGAGGCTGAGGTGGAGGATTGCTTGAGCCCAGGAGCTAAAGGCTGCTGCGAGCCATGATTGCACCACTGCATTCCAGCCTGGGTGACAGAGTGAGACCATGTCTTAAAAAAAGAAAAAGAAAAACCTGTTTCACTGTTCTTTCTCTTCCTCCTTGGCAGCCTCTGTTCCTACCCTCAGGCTCCTGCCAATGGGAATGTCTCCTCATCAGCAGCAGGTCCCATTCCTGGCCCATGGGCCTCTCTAAAGGACAGCTCTGTGTCCCTGCCATGTTGGGATGAAACAAAATTTCAGTAGCTCCTATATAGCTAACATGAATGGTTACCTATATAGGACCTACTCTCAGACAGTAGAGGGGAGTCCCTCAGTAAATGAAATTTGCAGTGGACTTACATAATTGGTGAACATAGCAGGCTTCAGTGAGAGTCCTCCCAGGGGAGGTCAGCACTGCTTGTCCCACATAGAAATTATTAACACAGCCTGGGTGCAGTGGCTGTCGTCTGTAATCCCTGCACTTCGGGAGGCTGAGGCAGGAGGATCGCATGGGCACAGGAGTTTGAGACCAGCCTGGGCAACAAAAGGAGACCCTGTCTCTACAAAAAATAAAAAAAATTAGCTGGGTGTGGTGGTGCATGCCTGTGGTCCCAGCTACTCTGGGGGCTAAAGTGGGAGGATCGCTTGCATGTGGGAAGTCAAGGTTGCAGTGAGCTATGATCACACCACTGTGCTCCAGTTTGGGTGACAGAGGGAGACCCTGTCTCAAAAAAAAGGGGTGGGGGGAAATTAGTAACATGGTGTCAGTGCCAGCGTGGAGTGGTATTGGGTGGTCCCTGGCAGGGAAGAGGAAGGGAAGCTGCCCTGACAACATGGCTGGGATGTGGAGCTCTCAGTGGCCTTAGCATAACTTGAATGGTGTTGCCTTTGGCCCCTAAGCTTTTCCTGAGGGCCTGGAAGTGTCATCTAGCCCCACCTGATATAGCCCTTTTGTGTGTCACTAAGGAAAGTAGCTGAAGTACCCATGGAGGGAGCTCCCAGTGGGGAAGGTTTGAAAGAAGACGTTGGAATTTGTTAGAAGGACATTTCTCATTTCTTTCCTCCTTTGTCTTTTATAACAAAAAGGTGCCATTGTTACATGAAGTGGACAGTGAAGATGATGAAAATATTTCTGATCAAGATGTGTTTCCAGGCTCCCCTCCTACACCACAGCGGATACAACAAAAAGGTAAAACAAACAAACAAACAAAAAAATCCCACAATTTTCATAAAATATAAGAACATTTTTTCTTAATGAATTTTGCTTATTTTTAGGAAAACATACCCATTGCCCCTTCATGCTGTAGCACTGTGATTTTAACTAGGAATATAATTGAAGTTTATTTTTTATTGAAAATGAGGGTCTAGGTGTGGTGGCTCACGCCAGCTCTTTAGGAGACCAAGGCTGGAGGATCCCTTGAGCTCAAGAATTTGAAAGCAGCCTGAGCAACACAGGGAGACCTCGTCTCTACAAAAGTAAAATAAAACATTAGCCAGGCAAGGTGGTGCACGCCTATAATCCCACCTACTCAGAAGGGCGAGGTGGGAGGATCACTTGATCTTGGAAGGTCAAGGCTGCAGCAAGCCATAATTGCACCATTGCACTCCAGTCTGGGTGACAAAGTGAGACCCTGTCTCAAGAAAATAAGGCTGGGTGTGGTAGCTCACTCCTGTAATCCCAGTACTTTGGGAGGCCAAGGCAAGTAGATCTCTTGAGCTTAGGAGTTTGAGACCAGGTTGGGCAACATAGTGAGACACTCTCTACAAAAAATGGACATCCCATCTCTACTAGAATACGAAAAAGTAGCCAGGCATGGTGGCATGTGCCTGTGGTCCTAGCTACTCTCAAGGCTGAGGTGGGAGGATCGCTTGAGCCCTGGAGGCAAGGGCTGCAGTGAGCTGAGATTGCGCCATTGTACTCCAGCCTGAGTGACAGAGTGAAACCCCATCTCAAAAAAAAAAAAAGAAAAGGAAAGAAAACAAGTTATTCCACAGTCAATTGCTTCTGGATATTAGGTTGTTTTAAAGTACAAGGTGCTATTTTTTTTTTTTTTGCTATGTTAGCTAGACTGGTCTTGAACTCCTGGGCTTAAGCAATAGAGATAGGGGTAGGATAGGGTCTCCCTAGTCCCAGTGCTTGGGGAAAGACCTGGCCCACAGTGGCCCACCAGGAAAGATCTGTTGGGTGAATGAGTATGTGGACATATATCTATTTGATTATCACAATGAGAGAATTCAGCATGTTATAGCAAAGGTAGGGAAAAGTTTTCAGTTTCCTAAGAGGTGGTTCACATTTGAGAAGTGACAAGGAGAGCCAGGCATCGAGTGGACAACCAATAATTGCTTTATCAGCAGCCCCAGAGTTGCTCAGGCTCAGGGAAACATTTCTGTAAATCATTTCTCAGGGAACACAGAACATCAGCCTCATAATCCTGGGGCCAGAAAACACCTGTTGGTCAGTTGACATATTTTTTAAGTATTAGATTTAGTAAAGGGTGCATCTGTTTTTAAATTACAAAAGTAATACTGTCTTACTGTAAAAAAAAAATACATAAATATATAAAGTGCATTAGTCCGTTTTCACACTGCTGATAAAGACATACCTGAGACTGGGTAACTTATCAAGAAAAAGAGGTTTAATGGACTCACAGTTCCACGTGGCTGGGAAGGCCTCACAATCCTCGCAGAAGGTGAAAGGCATGTCTTACATGGCGGCAGATGAGGGAATGAGAACCAAGAGAAAGGGGTTTCCCCTTATAAAACCATCAGATCTCATGAGACTTATTCACTACCATGAGAACAGTATGGGGGAAACTGCCCCATGATTCAATTATCTCCCACTGGGTCCCTCCCACAATAGGTGGGAATTATGGGAGCTACAGTTCAAGATGAGATTTGAGTGGGGGCACAGCCAGACCATATCATAAGGCTAAACACACTTAATTGTGCCCCCACAGATAAGATTTTTAACAGTTTAGAGCATGTATGTATATAATGTGCATGCTGTTTTGTTACCTTTCTTTCGTCTCACAACACATGCCAAATGTCTTCCTACGTCCCCAAATTTGGTTCTTTCCTGCCTTGTCTAACATCTGCATTGTGTGGCCTAATGTAGCATATATCAGTCAAGGTCCAATCAGGAGTCAGAATACCCACAGTGACTTGAAGAGGGAAAATTTACTATAAAGAATTATTAATTATAACCGGTTTGGGGGCTGGGCGTGGTGGCTCACACCTGTAATCCCAGCTATGCAGGAGGCTGAGATGGGAGGATCACTTGAGCCCAGGGAGGAGGTCAAGGCTGCAGTGAGATGTGATAGTGCCACTGCACTCCAGCCTAGGTGACAGAGTGAGACCCTGTCTCTAAAAAAAAATAATAATAACAGGATTGCCTACTAAGGAGTAAAAGAGAATACTCAAGAATTCAGGAGTAGCAGCTCAAGGGGGCAGCCAGTGTCCCTAGGGCTGACACAAAGTCAGCCTTCAGGAGCAAGCAGCTCTGGAGGAGCCTCAGCCAGAACCAAGATCCACATCTTCCTGGAGAGGACGTAGCTGTGGCCTGCTGGGTGGCCAGGAAGTTTGCTGAGGGGCTGCCGTAATGAAACTCACTGGGATAGGGGGCCAGGAGAAGCCACCATGGGGAGGTACTGCATGTTGCTGGCCACCCAAAAAATTAAAAAGAAAGGATCTGCACATGTAATCCCACTTGTAATCTCAGCTACTTGGGAGGCCAAGGCAGGAAGATTACTTGAGCCCAGGAGTTCGAATCCAGCCTGGGTAATATAGTGAGACCCTCGGACTCTAAAAAACAGAAATTAAAAAGAGAAATTAATGCATAGAAGGAAGAGCCAGAGGAAGCTGGAATAGGAAAGCAAAGTCCCGGCTCCTCCAGTGTCTCTCCAGCGCCCCCTACAGAGGAAGCCTTCCTTGGTGCCAACTGGCTGGGTGGAAATGCTGCAGCCGACCATGAAGGTAGATTTGGAGATGAGACGCAGTGGCCACCCACATACTTGGGAATGTGCACTTGGCACACAGGTGTTGGTTGGGAAGGATTGCAGCTTCTGCAGTGATACCTGGTTTGTGGTGGGCATTAAAAGCCCCTGCATACTTCTGAAAAACCTCAAACCCCAAACTCTAATTTAGTGGCTCAGGGCTGGGCCCAAGGGTCTGTACTTTTTTTTTTTTGAAACGGAGTTTTGCTCTTGTTGCCCAGGCTGGAGTGCAATGGCGTGATCTTGGCTCACCACAACCTCCGCCTCCTGGATTCAAGCCATTCTCCTGCCTCAGCCTCCTGAGTAGCTGGGATTACAGGCATGTGCCACCACGCCCAGCTCATTTTGTACTTTTAGTAGAGATGGGGTTTCTCTGTGTTGGTCAGACTGGTCTGGAAGGGTCTGTACTTTTCACAAGTACACAGAGGAGTCTGATGTGGGTGATCCTTGGACAACACGTGAGGAACCCTGGCTTTTGGTGGTTTGGTCTTTGACTGTCATTTCCAGGCGTGGCTAAGTTACTTACCTCGTCTTCTCAATCTGAGAGTGTCTGTCTCATAAATGTAGTGATGCATGTGAAGTGCAGTGGCTTCCATCAGTGATAGTGATAATTAGTGTCTAAAGCCTGAAGCTTTGATCACCTGATGCATCGCTCTGCACTCTAGCAAGACCCCTGCCAAGAAGACCAAACACACTTTGGGCAAGGCCCTCGTACCCTTGGTCAGAACTGCCAAATTCATGCTCGTGGACGCTGTTCCACTTCCCTAGATTCTTTGCAGACCCTTATTTGATCCCACAGTCCCCTCTTGCTAGTACTTCCTCCTTCTCCTCAACAGCCCGCTTTGTCAAGTGGTACACCTCTCCAGGCCTTCTCCCTCTCCACGTCTCCTCAAACCTCTCCAGTTTGGCTTCCCTCTCCATCGCGCCACTGGACCAGAGACCTTCATGTAGTTAAGTGCGCCGGGTGGTTTTCTGGCTTCTTCTGATGACGTCTCAGTAGCATAACACGTGGTTAACATACCTTCTCCCTGGGCTCGGGACATCTTGTTTCCTCCCGCCTTCCTGGGTGCCCCACCCCCCACCCCGTCATCTCCTCAGTCTCGGCCCTTTACTCTTCGAAGTACTCATAGCCTGCTCCCCAGTTTGATATCATTCATTGTGTGCTGTGCCCAGGTTTCCTCTCCCAGCTTCTATGCCATGTAACCGTTTAACTTCATTCATTCATCCCCTCAGCCAGAACAGTCTTTTTTTTTTTCAACAGGGTCTCACTCTGTTGCCCAGGCTGGAGTACAGTGGTATGATCACGGCTCACTGCAACCTCAACCTGAGTTCAGTTGATCCTCCCACCTCAGCCTCCTGAATAGCTGGGACTACAGGTGTGCATCATCATGCCTGGCTAATTTTTGTATGTTGTTAGACACAGGGTTTCACTATATTGCCCAGGCTGTCCTTGAACTCCTGGGCTCAAACATTCGACCCACCTTGGCCTCCCAAAGTGCTGGGATTACAGGCATGAGACACCTCATCTGGCCCAGAGCCATCTTTTCAAAGCACAAAGCTGGTAGTGTCCCCTTGCATGTCCGTGGACCCCCACGTGCATCCCCTCACACCCCCACGTACCCCAGACCCTTTTGAATTGGGTCTCTTCCATGGTTTCTCACCACCTGCATGGCCTGCCAGCCCTGGCCCCTGCTGACTGCTCTCCAGCTACTCTGCTGTTCTTTTATTTCCTCAACTCTGTGGTGTTCCTTCCTGCCACTGGACCTGTGTACACGCTACTCTACCTCCCCACTGCCTAATGTCTCTTATATGTAGGCATGTGAAACGTGGTGAAGTTGTGGGGTTTGACTCTTTTTTTTGAGACAGGATCTTGCTCTGCCACCCAGGCTGGAGTACAGTGGTGTGATCATAACTCACTGCAGCCTCTACCTCCTGGGCTTGAACCATCCTCCCACCTCAGCCTCCCGTAGTGTTGGGATTACAGACATGAACCACTACATCCTTATATGCTCAAATATATCTGAAAAGAACCATACCCAGTTGATAACCATGGTTACCTCTGGAGAGGAGAAGGTTTCGAGGGATTATGTTCATGGGTGAATTTTGATTTATCTGTGTCATTAAAATTTTTGACAGCAGCCGGGCGCGGTGGCTCAAGCCTGTATTCCCAGCACTTTGGGAGGCTGAGATGGGCGGATCACGAGGTCAGGAGATCAAGACCATCCTGGCTAACACAGTGAAACCCCGTCTCTACTAAAAAAAATACAAAATACTAGCCAGGCAAGGTGGTGGGTGCCTGTAGTCCCAGCTACTCGGGAGGCTGAGGCAGGAGAATGGCATGAACCCAGGAGGCGGAGCTTGCAGTGAGCTGAGATCCAGCCACTGCACTCCAGCCTGGGCGACAGAGCCAGACTCAATCTCAAAAAAAAAAAAAAAAAAAAAAAATTTTGACAGCAAGAATGTGTTCATGTCATGTGAATTTTCTTTCTGTAGAGACTGGAATAGGGCCAGGCACAGTGGCTCAGGCCTATGATCCCAGCACTTGAGGAGGCTAAAGCAGGAGGATTGCTTGAGCTCAGGAGTTTGAGACCAGCCTGGGCAACACAGGGAGACCCTGTTTCTACAAAAATTTTAAAAATTAGCCAGCATAATGGCACGCACCTGTAGTCCCGGCTACTCTGGAGGCTGAGGCAGGAAGATCACTTGAGCCCAGCAGCTGGAGGCTGAGGCAGGAAGATTGCTTGAGCCTGGCAGCCGGAGGCTGATGCAGGAAGATAATTTGAGCCTGGCAGCTGGATGCTGAGGCAGGAAGATCACTTGAGCCTGGCAGCTGGAGGCTGAGGCAGGAAGATCATTTGCACCCAGCAGCTGGAGGCTGAGGCAAGAAGACTGCTTGAGCCCGACAGGTTGAGGCTGCTGTGCAGTTTCCACCACTGCACTCTAGCCTGGGTGACAGAGTGAGACCCTGTATAAAAAAAAAAAAAAACTGGGATAGTACCCAGCATGACACCTTGTACACAGTAGGAGTACGCCCAGTATTGAAGCCCTTTGCTGTTATTTTATGTGTACCCCCCTCACCCTTATAGGTAATAGAAATGAGGAGGATGAGGACTCTGGAAATCTTGTTGAGAAATGATAACTAAGAAAACGGGACACAAAATAGATTCACAGAACCGAGTGAACTGCGTGTACATTAAATGTACATTAAATACCAATGTGAATTTGGGATGCTGTAAATTGTAAGTTTAATCTTTATCGGATTCTTTTTCTGAAAAGTTGATGACTAAGATAAAATAGCATGATTTCCTTTGGGAAAATTGAATTGCCCTTGAAAACTTTTATTGTGATCATTTTAACGTGTACAAAAGTAGAGAGACAAGTAAAATGAACTCCCACCTATCCATCTATGCATCTCCCCGCTTCTATAGCTGTCAACAATTTTCTTTCTTTTTTTTTTTTTTTTTTGAGACGGAGTCTCGCTCTGTCGCCCAGGCTGGAGTGCAATGGCCGGATCTCAGCTCACTACAAGCTCCGCCTCCCAGGTTTACGCCATTCTCCTGCCTCAGCCTCCTGAGTAGCTGGGACTACAGGCGCCTGCCACCTCACCTGGCTAGTTTTGTTTTTTTGTATTTTTTAGTAGAGACAGGGTTTCGCCGTGTTAGCCAGGATGGTCTCGATCTCCTGACCTCGTGATCCATCCGTCTCGGCCTCCCAAAGTGCTGGGATTACAGGCTTGAGCCACCACGCCTGGCCAATTTTTTATTTTTTTGAGGCAGGGTCCCTCTCTGTCACCCAGGCTGGAGTGCGGTGGTGTGATCTCAGCTCACTGTAACCTCTGCCTCACAGGCTCGAATGATTCTCCTGCCTCAGCCTCCTGAGTAGCTGGGACTACAGGTGTGTTCCACCACACCTGGCTAATTTGGTATTTTTTGTAGAGACGGGATTTTGCTCTGTTGCCCAGGCTGGTCTCAAACTCCTGGGTTCAACCAATCCGCCTGCCTCGGCCTCCCAAAGTGCTGGAGGCCCACACAGGCATGTGCCAGTGTGGCCAGCCAGCTGTCAACCTTTTGCCATTCTATTTCATGTAACTCCCTGCTCCTGCAATTTTATTTTGTGAAGAATTTAAGGAGGGTATAGAAGACTCCATTAAATATGAAAGCAGTCAGGGCTGAGGTAACATTGTGGGATACTAAATCAAGACTATTGTAAAGGTGTTATTAAAAAATTTTTTTCTTGTTGTATCACTTTAAATATTTGCTTATTGGAAACTGGTTCAGCGCCGGCCATGTGTCAGAGATGATAGAGCCACAGGCCTTTCCCCTCGCATCCCAGCTGCAGAGGAAGAGGTGCAGATTGCAAATCTGCAAATGTGGGGTGCTAAGGTGGGTAGTAGAGGTTGTTGTCTGCCAGTTAGGGAAGGTGGTAGGGGGAGGAGGGTTCATCAGGCTGAACTCAGAAGGACAGGGTAGGATCCAAGTAGGAGAGCAGTCCAGGCTGCTCAGCCTCCCAAGTAGCTGGGACTGCAGGTGCGTTCCACCACACCTGGCTAATTTGGTATTTTTTGTAGAGATGGGGTTTTGCTCTGTTGCCCAGACTGGTCTCAAACTCCTGGTGTCCAAGTAGGTGTCCAAGTAGGAGAGCAGTCCAGGCTGCCCCTGAATGTTTGACTGAAAGCAGTTTGGTTAAAAACAGCTGATCAAGATGACTTTGGCCAAAAATGAGCTCTTCAGTGATGAGTTGTTTAAGTATTGGTATTTTGAATACATCAGGAAGTAGATTTGTTTGTTTATTTATTTATTTATTTAGAGATGATGTCTTGCTCTGCTGCCCAGACTAGAGTGTCATGGTACAGTCTTGGCTCACTGTAATCTCTGCCTCCCAAGCTCAAGAGTTTCTCCTGCCTCAGCCTCCCAAGTAGCTAGGATTACAGGCAAGCACCACCACACCCAGCTAATTTTTGTGTTTTTAGTAGAGATGGGGTTTTACCATGTTGGCCAGGCTAGTCTCAAACTCCTGACCTCAAGTGATCCGCCCACCTCAGCCTCCCAGAGTGCTGGGACTACAGGCGTGAGCCACCGCGCCCAACCAAGAAGTAGATTTAGAATCTTGTATGTATCTCTAGAAAATATGTATTTTCTTCTGTTGTCTGAATTCTGTAGGGTTCTTTCCCCTGTTTTTCGCATGTATTTCTAGTTTATTTTCAGCCAGTTATTTCTGCTCTGCAAATTAATAGTAGAAAGTTAAAAGCAACTCAGGGTCAGGCACAGTGGCTCACGCCTGTAATCCAAAGGAAGCCAAGGTGGGTGGATCATCTGAGGTCAGGAGTTCAAGACCAGACTGGCCAACATGGGGGAACCCCGTCTCTACTAAAAATACAAAATTAGCTGGGCATCGTGGTCCATGCCTGTAATCCCAGCTAATTGGGAGGCTGAGGCAGGAGAATCGTTTGAACCTAGGAGGCAGAGGTTGCAGTGAGCCGAGATTGCACCGCTGTACTCCACCTGAGGGACAGAGTGAGACTCCGTCTCAAAAAACAGCAACTCGATGTCCAACTTTTCACAACATGAATGTGTACAGGCAAACTGGGGTGTAAGATCACCTGCTTCCTAGGGTGCCTGGATTACAGATGTATGGAAGATGAGTAACTGGGTGAGATTTATTTTTCTCTCTATCGTTGAGACAGTTTGCTTCAAAGAAAAACTATTTTTCTGACAGGTTGGATGCTGCATTTAGGGAGGGTGGCCCATCCAGGGTGTGGTCAGCAAGATGTGTGGACAGTGGTGGGGAGGGGTGTTGGAAGGAGAGGAGGAGCCCGGCATGGGAAGATGTGTGGAAAGTGGCGGAAAGGGGTGTTGGAAGGAGAGGAGGAGCCCAGCATGGGAAGGGCTTGGAGACACTGAAGAGTTTGGCTTTGGTTCTGCAGCCACGTGAGCTACGGATGTGCTCAGGAATGGGTATGGGAGAGAGATGACAATTTAGAGTCAGGTCCCTGCCTGGCTCTGGGACCCATTTGCCCTGTGACCCTATGAATTTTATCCCTCTCCCAGGCCTTGTCGAGCTCCTCTGTGGAAGGTGAATTTCTATGATTGTACTTTTCTGAGTTGTCATATTTCATTATCTACTTTAAAAGTTTCTCTGTCTTTTGTTTTTCATCAGATGGTAAATACTCTGTTCTGAATTTAAAGGTAAGATCATTTTTTAAAAAACTGATTTTCTCAATGGAGTTTTCATCATAAATTTTCAACAACTTTGGTGATTTTGGGGTAAAAAATAAATCTTCCCTTAAGAGTTCTTTCCTGTTGAATATTTCTTTTAAATGCTTGTTTTCTTCTTCTTTTTTTTTTTTTTTTTTGAGAAGGGGCTCTCACTGTCCCCAGGCGGGGGCAGTGGTGCAATCTCAGCTCACTGTGGACTCCGCCTTCCAGGCTCAAGTGATCCTCCCACCTCAGTCTCCCGAGTAACTGGGATCACAGACGTATGCCACCACACCCAGCTAATTTTTTGCATTTTTGGTAAAGACAGGGTTTCCCCATGTTGCCCAGGCTGGTCTCAAACTCCTGAGCTCAAGTGATCCGCTCACCTCGACCTCCCAAAGTGCTGGGATTACAGGTGTGAGCCACTGTGCCTGCACTTAAATACTTTTAAAACATGAGGAAATTGATATTTTCCATAGTTTAATGATGAAAGTAATGTATTAAAGTGTTAGAAATATTTTATAATTAAAATGAATGTATAATGAATACACAATTTTATCTTTTGTAAAAATTATTTTTTGAGACAGGATCTCCCTCCGTGACCCGGACTGGAGTGCAGTAGTGTGATCATAGCTCACTGTAGCCTCAGTCTCCTGGGATCAAGTGATCCTTTTGCCTCAGTCTCCTGAGTAGCTGGGACTACAGGCACATGCCACCACTCCTGGCTAATTAAAAAAAATTTTATTTAGAGTTGGCTTCTTGTTATGTTCCCCAGGATGGTCTCAAGCTCTTGGGCTCAAGCCATCCTCCTGCCTTGGCCTCCCAAAGGCACTGGGATTGCAGGCATGATGTGATGTGCCTAGCCTGAGATTTTTTTGTTTGAAATGAAGTCTTGCTCTGTCACCCAGGCTGGAGTGCAGTGGCGCAGTCTTGGCTCACTTCAACCTTCTCCTCCTGGATTCAAGTGATTCTCCTGCCTCAGCCTCCCAAGTAGCTAGGATCACAGGTGCATGCCACCACGCCCAGCTAATTTTTTTTTTTTTTTTTTTTTTTTTTAAACAGAGTCCTGCTCTGTCACCAAGGCTGGAATGCAGTGGCGTAATCTCGGCTCACTGCAAGCTCCGCCTCCCAGGTTCATGCCATTTTCCCGTCTCAGCCTCCCGAGTAGCTGGGACTACAGGCGCCCGCCACCATGCCTGGCTAATTTTTTTTTTTTTTGTATTTTTAGTAGAGATGGGGTTTCACCGTGTTAGCCAAAATGGTCTCGATCTCCTGACCTCGTGATCCACCCACCTCACCCTCCCAAAGTGCTGGGATTACAGGCGTGAGCCACCGCACCTGGCCAATTTTTGTATTTTTAATGGAGATGGGATTTCACCATGTTGGCCATTCTGGTCTCGGACTCCTAACCTCAGGTGATCCCACCTGCCTCGGGCTCCTAAAGTGCTGGGATTACAGGTGTGAGCCACCGCGCCTGGCCTGGCCTGACAATTTTAATAACTAATTTGCAAACATGGAAATAGTTCTAATGTAAGTTTTTCATTGTGCGATGTCATGGGAACTTAAAAATTAAACATTTCTCTGGAGAGTTAATTTATAACCTTGTCTACTTTGTCAGCAGAAATTAGAAACTTAATATCATACCAGCATGTAAGCAAAAATTAACAAAAGTTCACAGCCTTCCCTTTCCTCTGGGTTTAGGGTTGCGAAGCAATATCTTGTTAATGTTCCTTTCTCAGCATTTTGCAAATGTGCTTCCCTGCAGTTGGTGGGGTCCTTTTTGCCCATCCCAATGAGAAGAGGCCTGGATGGAGTTTTCTGAGGGCATCTCCGCTCAGCACTTGCAGCCCTACCTAGCACATGCTTTTAAACGTGAGCCCACAGCCCACTACTCACGGGATCTACCTGTAAAGACAGTCACTGAACTCAGCACAGAAAGGCAGGAAGAAAGCTCAGGAAGGACTTCCTTTACAGCCTCAGAGAGCGCACCAGAGGGGAAGACATTTAAGGTCTAAGATTCAGGTATAAGAAACTATAATCCCAGCATATTGGGAGGCCAAGGTAGGAGGATCCCTTGAGCCGAAGAGCTCAAGGCCAACCTAGGCAACATAAATGAGACCCCATCTCTACAAAAAAAAAAAAAAATTAGCTCTGATGGCCCATGTGTAATCCCAGCTACTTGGGAGGCTGAGGTAGGAGGATTGCATGAGCCTAGGAGTTGGAGGCTGCAATGAGCTGTGATCACACCAGTGCACCCCAGCCTGGGTGACAGAGTAAGACCCTGTCTTAAAAAAGGAAAAAAAGAAATAGTAGATATTAAAGTTTTGAAAGCTAAAACAAAGAACAAGAGTCAAAATGAAGGAAATAAAGCATGCTTATATACCTGCTGTCTAATGACCTAGCTGCCTGTGTCCACTTTATAAAATACTAATGCTCTGCACTTACGTTCCTTCTTTCCTAGGATGAAAAACCTCCATTATGTGAGAAACCTCCACCCTCCCCAGGTATTTGCCTTTTGAATTATATTATGATTGAAAAGCTTGTTGTTTTGAAGAATATCCAGATTAATTTTATCTGAAAATAAAGATTACGTTTTCTTTTTCTTGTATTAGTTGTTGAACTTTCACCCTTGCCTCAAAAGAGAGGGTGCAAACACTGGGTAGTGGACATGTGTCCATACAGGATGTGCTTGGATCCTGGGAGGGTGGGGGTTGGACCTGGGGGGACGTGGACCTGTGGGATATGCTGGGATCCTGGGGGAAGGGAGGTGGACCTATGGGATGTAATGGGATCCTGGGGGTGGAAGGAGGACCTGTGGGATGTAATGGGATCCCGGTGGGAGGAGTGGACCCATGATGTACTGGGATCCATGCTGGGCAGGCAGGTGCAGTTATGGGCTCTGCTCTGAGGCTGAAGGCAGAGGGAGAGGTCCAGTGATGTTTTATGGGTTACACCCCACTGAACGGTTTGGGGAGCTTCAGTGGCTTCCAAAATGGAAGTTATAATTTCTGCTGTTAGGTCCCACATTGTTATAAGATCTTTGGGGTGTCGCTTTTCTGGCCAGAAATGTCTATGGTGCCAGTGTGCCTTTGCCTGAGTTCTTGTCCTGCATCCAGGAAGAATGAGGTAAGCAGACAAGTGGAGGGTGAGCAAGACGAAGAGGAGCTTTACTGACTGTTAGGACAGTTCAGAGGAGACCCACAGTGGGTAGCTTCTCTGTAGGCAGATCGTCCCGTCAAGTGTTCAGCTCTCAGCAGAGAGGAGGCCCTGGAGTCTGTAGCTCCTCTCTGAAGGCAGGTCATTCGACTGTCTCTGCAGCTCTCAGCAAAAAGGAAGCCCTGGAGAGGGTTGTTCTCTGCAGCTGGTTATTCTGACCAGCTCCTAGCAGAGAGGAGGCCCTGGAGTAGGTTGTTCCTCTCTGCTGCTGGTCCTCTGATGTCTCCAGCTATCAGCAGAGAGGGTAACTCCTTTCTGCAGCTGGTCATCCCATCTGCTCTGCTCTGGCTAAGCCCAGGGCTTTTATGGGCCTCAGAAGGGAGGGAGTGAGCACCATTTGGTCCATAGGTGGCCATGGGTGGGCCTGGAAAAGGCACCACAAGTTGCTACTATGGTCCCACGGGATGGGCAACTCGGTTCCCAGCCTTCAGGCCCTCCCCAACCTGAAGGTGGGGACTCACCGTGGACCTGCCCGCTTCTGCCCAGGAGCCTGTCTGCCTCCTGCTGCCCAGTTCATGGCACCCAGGCTGTTTGCACCAAGAGGCACCTGCAGGCCAGTGCAGAGCCACCCTCACCTCACCTCCCCCTGTCTTTCCCTCCTGTGCTCATGGGTGCCCAAAATCTGGAGGGGGCTGAGGCGGCAGGGTGCTGTCGTGTCAGTGCTGCCCTGAGTGTGCACACTCCCAGCCAGGCTGTGACAGTGCCCAGGCTTGGCCTCAACCCCGCTCCAACCCCACTCTGAGACTGGAGAAGGCGTCGGGAGCAGGGAGAGGCCAGGCAGCCAGAGCAAACACCCGTGAGCCTGCGGGGACACGGGAGCCTTCCCAGGCCCCAGAGGGTGCAGACTGCAGAGACACCCAGGTCCCGCACCTGGGAGGGCGACTGTAGCAGCACCCCGGGAGCTCCTGCCCTGCCAACTCAGAAGGGGCGGTGAAGTCAGGCAGTGGGATCAGGCACTTCTTAGCCTATGGGGGCTGGGGGGGAGCCTTCTTGGGCCCCCAAGAACACAGATTCTCGGGTCTGCAGCTGGACTTGGGCAACTGCTGCAGCATCCAGGGAGGGGGGGCTCCTGCCTGCTCCATGGAGCAAGAGGCTTGGGCCACGCCTCCCTGCTCTAGATAGTCTGTGCGGCGGCCACTCTAGATGGGCCGCTGCTGCCATCAGTGTCACTGCTCTGAAAATCCTGTTTTAAGTCTCCTCCATGTCAGATTGACTTTATTTGCACCCTTTCAATCTCAGCATTTTCAGTGCTGTATTCTGGGCGATTGCTGGGGCTCTAACTTCTGCGCCGTGCATTCCTTCTTCGTGATGTGTATCCTGCGGCTCAGCCCGTCCTTTCAGTTTATGCTGTTGATCAAATGTTAACATCCATGATTTCTGTAAGACACTGACTACGTCTCTCTGAAAGTCATAACTGTGCGCATGCAGTCTTAGGGTTTGTGTTGCAGCCCCTTCTCCTCTCTCACTTGCCATTGATGCTTCTCTGGATCTGCTGTTTGATGCCTGTTGGGGTCCCTGAGATTCCCTGTGGCCGGCATGGGGATGCTACCTCTGTTTACTGCACCCTGCCTGGAGAGAGAGAGCCAGCAGGCTGCCAGGCTGTACTGACTGCTGCCTCCAGCGACTGATGGGGATGGGCAGGATGTGAGGCCAGCTGGGATCAGTAGGGACCCCTCTTCCTCCTGGCTTTCTCCAGCCTTCTGGCCTGCCCTGCCTCTCTGCCCTCAGGGCCTGTGTGTTCTGCCTGAGGAGGGGCACACATTTCTGCTGTTGCTGCCTGGGTCGGGTGGGTTAACCCCTTGCTATTCCCACTGTGGTTATCTAACTCGACAGCTCATCAGCAGTTTCAAGCTGCTGCTTTTTAAGTATAATTTTATTTATTGATTGCTTTTTGTAGAGATAGGGTCTTGCTATGTTGCTCAGGCTGGTCTCGAACTCCTGGCCTCAAGCAGTCTTCCTACCTCAGCTTCCCAAAGTGCTGGGATTGCAGATGTGAGCCACCAGGCCTAACTTCATTGGCTCTTTCTAGGCCACTTTGTGTCTCCACTCCTACCAGGGCAAGGCATATCCCTGGAGCCACCCCCCATTTTCTAGGTGCCCTGTCTTGGCACATTTCAGGCTGTGGCATCCATCTTCAGTCTCATCTCAACTGTTTTCTCTCTGGGATTTCTCAGGGTTCCCTTGTTTCCATGCAGCTGTGGAGTTTCCCATTTCTGAGCCTCACCTTTCACATGTTAGGGATTGGATGTGTGTGTGTCAGGGGTTGGGCCAGGTTCTCTGGAGCCACCAGCCATCCTGCCTTGCCTGTGTGGGAAACTGCTTCTGCCTCTCCCTCACGTGGGAGGTACGCTGGCCAGGGGCCCATGGGAGCCTCACCTCCTGTGACCTCTCGGAGCACATCTCCCCGTGGAACAGCGCTGGTTTCCACCCTATTTTCTTGCTGTTCCTTCTTAAGGTCCTATGTGACCTCTGTTTTCTCCTCACCCTGGTGCCTTCAGGTGCTGCCCACAGGCCAGCAACTCATCAGTCTCCCCAGCAGAGGCTGCCTGTGGGACTCCGGGCCTGTGTCCCAACCCGAGCCTGCCTCCCCTCGTCTTCCGTCCCCACCTGCTCTTCACAGTGTGCTCCTCATCTGGGGGAGCATCTGCCAGACACAGACCTGGGCGGTCATCCTGGGTCTGCTTCTCTCTCACTGCCTGCACCCAGCCAGCTACCAGCCCCTAAGTCCTGCTCTCATGTGTCACTTTCTTTCTGTCCCTACT
This sequence comes from Rhinopithecus bieti, assembly GCF_001698545.2. Lineage (NCBI taxonomy): Eukaryota > Metazoa > Chordata > Mammalia > Primates > Cercopithecidae > Rhinopithecus > Rhinopithecus bieti. Next base: position 38,127 of record NW_016823701.1, read on the forward strand.
CTAGTGCTGCCCCTTGGCTGTTGGGCTGGGCCTCATCCTAACCTGCCTTCTTCCCTGCTGGCCTGAGGAATTCACCCGAGAGCAGAGCCTCTTCCTTCTCACACCTCTGCCTGAAAGCCCTGCTGGCTCCTGCTGCCCTGCACGATGAACCTACCATGCCACATCACAGTCGGCATGGCCTTCTGCAGCTCTGGCCTCCCTCTCTGGCCTCCCCTCAGTACTTCTCTTCCTCCCACCCACTGTGACCTCACCAGGCCACTTACTCTTTCCTGTACAAGCCACTCCCTTCCCAGGGACCAAAGAACATGGCACCAGGCCTGATGTGGTTTTTGGAACAAAGTCAGGTGATTTTGATATAACATTGTCAACATCAATTAACATTTTACAACTTGTCCCCTGAACCTTTTCAGATATAACTGGTAGAGCACGTCAAAGATATACAGAAATAACCAGAGAAAAGTTTGAGGTATTAAAAGAAGAAAATATGCACCTAAACAATACGAATCAAAGCCTTACCCTTAAACTAAACACAGTGAAACAAGCAATGAAAGAACTACAGTTAAAACTTAAGGAAATGGAAAAAGAGAAGAGAAAACTCAAAGAGGCTGAGAAGGCGTTGTCACAGGAAGGTAGGGACGGACAGTGCCTTTATTAGAGGAACGAGCAGGACTTCATTGAGAGTTAATATTTTATGTCGTGATATTTGTGTTGGTAATTTATGCTGTAATATTTCAGGTTTTTTTGTTAATATCCTTACGTTTGTTGAGATTTGATTTCATCTGCTATGTCATTATTACTCTAAAGAAATTCCTCAGATTGGAAAGAAGCTGAATTTACAAAATAAAACAAAGAAATTCCAATACTTCTTTTGGAACTTGATGCTTAGCTTACGTATATTTCACTTCAGTTTTTATCTGCAAGAGAAGCATATAAAAGCTCCTCGTTCACCATAGACTTATCAATGATTATATTTTCCTTGCTAAGTTGATAGGTTAAAAAAAGAAATAATATTTTAATTTGTATTTCTTTTATTATTGATGAACCTGAATATTTTTTCATATCTTTGCATGTCATTTTCTTTTTCTTTCGTGAAGCTGTCCACTTTATTTGTTTTTTAGAGACGGCATCGGCATCCCACTCTTTTCACCCAGGTTGGACTACAGTGGGGTGATCAGAGCTCACTATAACCTTGAACTCCTGGGCTCAAGTGATCCTCCCACCTCAGCCTCCTGAATAGCTGGGACTAAAGGTGAACGCCATCATGCCTGGCTAAGCTTTTTTTTTTTTTTTTTTTAAATAGCAATGAGGCCTCGTTGTGTTGACCAGGCTGGTCTCAAACTCCTGACCTCAAGGATTTTTCCTCCTTAGCTGCTCAAAGGGCTGGGTTTATAGGTATGAGCCACTATGCATGGCCAAGTTGCCCACTTTACATTGAGCCACTTGACTTCTTTTTATTGATTTGCAGGAACTCCTTACATATGAAAGATTTTATCCCTTTGTCATAGGTGTAATATTTTCTTAGTTTGTTGATAATTGGGCTAAATCTATAAAATGTTTTCTTTTATGACTTACACCCTTGGCATTAAGTCATTTTAACTCTAAAGTTATATAAATATTCACAAATATTTTCTCTATACCTTTTTCTATTTATATAAAACTAATAATATAGCTTTAAGTAAGGTGGTATCAGTTTTTTTCATATAGACCCTGCATAATTCTTATCTTAGGCACATTTATTTTTAGATACTGTATATTATTTGTGCTGTTACCTTGTGGGATCTATTTTCTGTTTTGTTTTCTTTCTTTCTTTTTTTTTTTTTTTGAGACGGAGTCTTGCTCTGTCGCCCGGGCTAGAGTGCAGTGGCCGGATCTCAGCTCACTGCAAGCTCCACCTCCCGGGTTTACGCCATTCTCCTGCCTCAGCCTCCGGAGTAGCTGGGACTACAGGCGCCCGCCACCTCGCCCGGCTAGTTTTTTGTATTTTAGTAGAGACGGGGTTTCACCGTGTTAGCCAGCATGGTCTCGATCTCCTGACCTCATGATCCGCCCGCCTCGGCCTCCCAAAGTGCTGGGATTACAGGCTTGAGCCACCGCGCCCGGCCTTCTGTTTTGTTTTCTAATAGGACATTGCTATTATGTGGGAAGGTTATTAGCTGTAATACATTTTCCATGTATTCTATATGATTTTTCAAAGCACATATTTTTATGTCATCTGAAACATGACTATTCCTTTCCAACTTGAAACTTTTATTTTACTTTATTATACATGCAAAAACTTCCACAAACTTCCAATATAATATTAACTATTCAGTTTTTAAAATGTTGTAACTTTTATTCATTCACACACACACATAGACACAACACACACACACACACACAGACACACACACACACACACAGAGTTCATTGCCTCTGAGAGTGAAAGAGGGAGGAAAAGCAAATGATTTGCAATTTAAATAAAATCTGGATAAATCTGACATTATTTCTTATAGTATAATATTAAATTTTTTTTCCGTAGTTGCTGCACCTGAATTACTTTATCTGCGAAAACAAGCTCAAGAACTGGTGGATGAAAATGATGGATTGAAAATGACTGTCCATCGTTTGAATGTAGAACTCAGTCGATATCAGACAAAATTCAGGCATTTGTCCAAGGAAGAGGTAATGTTTCCAATTGTGAAAATCAGCTTTTTGGATTTTTTAGCCTTTACTGTTGAATTGATTTTCAATCTTGAGAGGTTCTTATTTATTATAATTTGATGTAAGAAAAGCTCTGTCCAAGGCACAATGTTTCTAAGAACAATTCTGCTTTTTGCCTTCTTCCCTCCCTTCTTCCCCATAATAAAGGCAATAAAGACTGTAAAACATTGAGACAATACAGAAGCGTACAAAGTAAAAGAGGCCGGACGAGGTGGCTCGTGCCTGTAATCCTAGCACTTTCAGAGGCTGAGGCTGGAGAATTGTTTGAGCTCTGGAGTTTGAGACCAGCCTGCGCGACATAGCGAGACCTAGTCTCTACAAATAAAAGATTTTTAAAACTTAGCCGAGCTTGGTGGCGCACGCCTGTAGCCACTCAGGAGGCTGAGAAAAGAGGATCTCTTGAGCATGGGAGGTCGAGGGTGCAGTGAGCTGAGATCACGCCACTGCACTCTAGCCTGGGTGACAGAGCAAGACCCTGTCTCGAAAATTAAAAAAAATAAATAAATAACAAAAGTAAAAGAATGAAAGTCTGTGTCGGCTGCTCCCTTCTCAGTCATGTTCCTGGAAGTTGCAGCTGTTGTCAGTGCATGAACTTGGAAAGGAAAGCAGAGTTTCAGTTCTAAGAATAGTTGCAGAGTCCAGCTCCACACACTCTCACTGAGCAGGTCACTGCATGAGATGCTGGGAGGAGTGCCAGATGAACCAGTGCTCAGGTCCTTACTCTTACAGAGCTTGGGGCTATGAGGATGTGAGCAACACTGTGGATACAGGAGAGGGAGGCACTACTGGCTGGGCTCTTGCTGGGGTAGAGGGTGTGGGAGGCACACGGTGTTCTCCTGCAGCTCCTGGGAGTTCAGGCCTCATGGGCTTCTGAGTTGCTTTTTCAAGGAGGGCTTACATTTCTCTTACCTTTATTTTTTTTTTTTTAGTAACAGCTTTGAGATATAATTCACGTAGCATCCAATTCATACCCATTTAAAAAGTGTACCATTTAGTGGTTTTTATTGTAGTCACAGAATTATGCAACCATCACCACAATCAATTTTAGAGCACTTTTGTTAAATCAAGAAATGTCAGCTGGGCATGGTAGCTCACATCTGTAATCCCAGCACTTTGGGAGGCTGAGGTGGGCGAATCATTTGAAATCAGGCATTCGAGACCAGCCTGACCAATGTGGTGAAACTCCATCTATACTAGAAATACAAAAAAATTAGCCAGACGTGGTCATGTGCACCTGTAATTCCAGCTACTTGGGAGGCTGAGGCAGGAGAATCACTTGAACCTGGGAGGCAGAGGTTGCAGTGAGCTGAGATCATGCCTCTGCACTCCAGCCTGGGTGACAAAGAGAGTGAGACTCCATCTCAAAAAAAAAAAAAAAAGTGTCATACCTGTTGGGAATCACTCCCTACATTCCCCTGCTGCCCACTTCCTCCAACTCAGCCCCTGGTAGCCACTAATCTATTTTATGTCTCTATTAATTTGCCAATTCTGAACATTTCATAGAAATGAAATTATACAAGACATGACTTTGTGTGACTGACTTCTTTCACTTAACATAATACTAACTTTTAAACAAAAACAAATAAAGTTGTTGGGGTCCTATAATTCAAAACCTGCTTGCTAGGTCAGGGCCTTCTGCAGGACTGTGGGGCAGGTAGACAGGCCCAGGGACAGCCTCCTCCCAAGTTATCTTCTGCCCCGTGCAGATGCCACGTTCTCCATGACAGTCTTCCCTAATCAACCCAGCCAGAAGTGATTGATCTCTGTCTCTCTCTTTTTTTTTCAGACACAGTCTCTGTCGCCCAGGCTGGAGTGCAGCAGCATGATCTCAGCTCACTGCCACCTCTACCTCCTGGGTTCAAGTGATTCTTGTTTCTCAGCCTCCTGAGTGGCTGGGATTACAGGCGTGTTCCACTGCGCCCAGCTAATTTTTGTATTTTTAGTAGAGATGGAGTTTCACCATGTTGGCCAGGTTGGTCTCGAACTCCTGACCTCAAACGATCCACCCTCCCCAGCCTCCCAAAGTGCTGGAATTACAGGCATGAGCCACCATGCCTGGCCCTCTGTCTCTTTTAAACAATTGCAGACTTTTGTTTGTAATCACTCTTAAGGCACTTGTAGTATTCTACCGTATATTATTTTTGTATATCATGTTCATTTGTGTTAGTGGTATTTATTTCTGTTACTAGGTTGTATAATCCTTGAAAACAAGGGTTGCGTTGCAGTGTCCATAATGATTTAACGAGTTGCCAACGTTTGCAGAGTGAGTGAGTAATTACCTAGATACTAAGGTGTTCACTTTGGAAAGCTTTTGTGAAATAAATAATTATTTTGTACAGGCCATTGATTCTGTACCAGATTTTCCCTCCTGCTGTAAACAAATAGAAAACCAGACAGAATATGTAATGCAAATGTTTAGAGATATCAAACAGCAGGCAGTACCGGCCTATGACTCTCAAGAGCAGCAGGATAAATAGATGAGCCTATGATCTGCTTTCTGTGAGGAGGCAGTCTCAGATCACAGAGCAGGGAGGAAGGGCTGGAGCTGAGCACTTCCCTGAGTTCAGCAGAGATGAGAGTCTGGGGAAGCTGAGGAGACTAGAATTTGTACGGCAAGAGTACCAGAAAGAAGGGAGTCCTGGAGAGAAAGAGCTACTTATATAAATCTGCATGGGGCTCCTTGGAGTCTTGTGGAATACCACCCTGCACATGTGTGGGATGAGACTCCAAGAGACTGGGCAGAAAATAAGAACAGGGAGCTGTGAGCTGCATGGTTCCCAGAGCTCACACAGCACTGGGAACCTTCAAGTTCTGCCCAGCCGCTATGGAGAGACCTTGCATTGAGTCAAGAGCACAGGAGGGCTATGCCCGAGAGGTACGGCTCAAAGAGCTTTTTAGGAAAGGTTACTACAGACCTACCATGACCAGGGTGAAAAAAGAAGCCTCAGAAGTATGAAGGTGATCCACACAACTTAGGAGCTGAAAGAAAGAGAGAGAGAGAGAAAGGAGGGAGGAAGGAAGGAAGGGAGGAAGGAAAAGAAACCAGTACTCATTAAAGGAAGATAACAAAATCCAGACACTCAACAATGTGACATTAAAAAGTTCCATATCCAATGAAAACAGTCACTAGATATGTTCCAGATTTTAAAAGACTAAAAAGGGCTGGAGGCCAGGTGCAGTGACTCACACCTATAATCCCAGCACTTTGGGAGGCTGAGGCGGGCAGATCACTTGAGGTCAGGAGTTCAAGACAAGCCTGGCCAATGTGGTGAAACCCTGCTTCTACTAAAAATACAGAAATTAGCCACGTGTGGTGGTGCACACACCTGTAGTCCCAGCTACTCGGGGAGGCTAAGGCATGAGAATCTCTTGAACCTGGGAGGCAGAGGTTACAGTGAGCCGAGATCATACCGCTGTACTCCAGCCTATGCGACAGAGTGAGACTCTGTCTCAAAAAAACAAAAAACAAAACAAAACAAAAAGGGCCAGGTGTGCTGGCTCATACTTGCAGTCCCAACACTGTGGGAAGCTGAGGCAGGAGGATCACTTCAGCCCAGGAGTTCAAGAGAAGCCTGGGCAACATGGTGAAACCCCATTTCTACAAAAAATACAAAAATTAGCCAGGTATGGTGGCGTGCACCTGTAGTCTGAGCTGCTCAGGAGGCTAAGGTAGGAGGATTGCTTGAGCCCAGGAGGCAGAAGTTGCAGTGAGCCGTGATCTCACCACTGCACTCCAGTCTGGGTGATGGAACGAGACCCTGTCCAAAAAAAAAAAAAAAAAAAAGGACATAAAAGACTTGACAGCTAAATGCAACATGTGACCCTGAACTGGATCCTTGACCAGAAAAGAACATTAGTGGGAAAATAAATGAAATTTGAAGATAACTTAGAGGTTAGGTTAGAAAATAGTATTATAGGCTACTCTAGGCACACTGCCTATGGGGTACCCCTGCTCTGCAAGGAGCAGTAATATATATACATATATATGTGTATATATATATGAAAATAGCATTGTTATCAGTGTTGATTTCCTGATTTTCATGACAGTACTGTGGTTAAGTATATTAATGTTTTTGTTTTTAGGAAATACAAGTATTTAGAGGAAAAGGGGCATTATATCTGCAACTTACTCTCAAACATTTCAGAAAAAATATTTCTCTCATGTATACATACATACATAGAGATAGATAGATAGATGGGAGGGTATATGGGAGAGTGGGTGGGTGGGTGGATGGATGGATGGATGGATGGATGGATTGGTGGACAGGTGGATGGGTAGGCAGATGGATAGACAGATAAATGCATAGATGGGCAATGCCCAGTCTAGATTAAGAATATCTAAGACTTGAAATTTCAGAGGAAGTGTGGTTTAACTTGTCTTCAATATTTGTTTTGTTCTTAGAGCTTAAATATTGAAGGCCTCCCATCCAAGGGCCCTATACCACCCTGGTTGGTAAGTGGAAGTTATTTAATTTCAGGCCCGTATTTTCAGGCTATATTTGCATAGCTATTAAAAACCATTTCAGGCCAGGCGCAGTGGCTCATTTCTGTAATCCCAGCACTTTGGTAGGCTGAGGCGGGTGGATCGCTTGAGGTCAAGGGTTCAAGACCAGCCTGGCCAACATGGTGAAACCCTGTCTCTACTAAAAATACAAAAATTAGCCCAGCATGATGATGCATGCCTATAGTCCCAGCTACTTGGGAGGCTGAGGCAGGAGAATCACTTGAACCCGGGAGGTGGAGGTTGCAGTGAGCTGAGATCACGCCACTGCACTCCAGCCTGGGCGGGAGAGTGGGAATGGCTTCGGGCAACGGAGCTCATTCTAACCGCAGGAGGCCAAGCCTGTACGGGTGTTGTAGATGCCTTCTATGCCCCCTGCATTCCTCTGGGTTCCTCATTTAAGTGTCCGTATAGATCCCTGAAATTGGAAGGATCCAGCAAAAGAAATGTTGGTTGTTCTGGGATCCTGAGCTAGGAGGGTCCTTAAAAAACACTAACAACAACAACCAAAGAAACCATTTCAAAAAAGTGTAACTTCTTGCCATTTAAAAATTTGCTGGTTGTGTTTAGATGTAAGAAATATGTTAACCTTCTTATTTTTTTTCTTTTTTTTTTTTTGAGACAGAGTCTCGCTCTGTCGCCCAGGCTGGAGTGCAGTGGTGCGATCTCGGCTCACTACAAGCTCTGCCTCCCGGGTTCACGCCATTCTCCTGGCTCAGCCTCATGAGTAGCTGGGACTACAGGCGCCTGCCACCACACCCGGCTAATGTTTTGTATTTTTAGTAGAGACGGGTTTTCACCGTGTTAGTCAGGATGGTCTCGATCTCTTGACCTCGTGATCCACCGCCTCGGCCTCCCAAAGTGCTAGAATTACAGTCATGAGCCCCCGTGGCTGGCCTATATTAACCTTCTTTTACTGTCTATCTTCAGTTGGATGTAAAGTACCTGTCACCATTGTTGCTGGCTTATGAAGATATAATGAAAGAGAAGGACGAGCTCAATGCCACCCTCAAGGTAGGCTGGCAAATGTCTCAGAAGAGACAAGATTTATAAAATATAGGACTGCTTCAAATTTTATAGAAACATTTTGAATGTAGGTATTCCCAGCATATGATAGATAATCAAATGTTTATTAGAGGACAGAAAAGAGGAAGGAAGGAGTGTGGCAGGGTGGGATGGAGGGAGGGAGGGAAAGAAGGAAGAGGGGAGGAAGTAAGGGAGTGATTGGCAGAGCAGGAGGGGTGGATAGGGAGTGAGGGGAGAATTATGGAGGGTCAGAGCAGTGCTGCATGAGAAGCCATGGCTTTCTGGACAGCCAGCCCATATGGGCTGATATCTGGGGATGCAGGGAAGACAGCAGTGGGGAAGCGCTTCTTTCTGGTACTCTGCAACTGCACACACCACCATTAGAAGGGCCATTTGTGCTGGGCACGGTGACTCACGCCTGTAATCTCAGCACTTTGGGAGGCCAAGGTGGGTGGATCACATGAGGTCAGGAGATCAAGACCATCCTGGCCAACATGGTGAAATCCTGTCTCTATTAAAAATACAAAAATTAGCTGATGTGGTGGCACGTGCCTGTAATCCCAGCTCTTCGGGAGGCTGAGGCAGGAGAATGGCTTGAACCGGGGAGTTGGAGGTTGCAGTGAGCTGGCATTGCATCACTGCACTCCAGCCTGGTGACGGGGTGAGATTCCGTCTCAAAAACAAAACAAAACAAAACAAAAAAGAAGGGCTATTTGGGCACACATGGGAAGGAAAGGCTGGAGATGTTTTAGACAAACTTAGATGCTTCTTAATTCTAGGATGAGCTGACCCTAGGGAAGTCCGATTGCTGAGCTGTTGGAAATGGAGACGAAGTGAGGTTTTTATCCATTTCTGCCTTGTCCCCCGCCGTTTTGTGGGAATGGCTTTGGGCAGTGGAGCTCATTCTAACCGCAGGAGGCCAAGCCTGTGCGGGTGTTGGAGAGGCTTTCTGTGCCTCCTGCATTCCTCTAGGTTCCTCATTTAAGTGTCCATATAGATCCCTGAAATTGGAAGGATCTAGTGAAAGAAATGTTGGTTGTTCTAGGATCCTGAGCTGGGAGGGTCCTTTAAGAGGCTCCCAGCTTGTTTCTCGTCAGTGATGCTGTCCCGTGTCCATATCCCATGGAAAGGAATTTTAATCCTTTTCATTTAGACTTAGTGTTGGATGCTTAATTTTCTAAGAGTATGAATGAATCTTGTACTAATTGAGTATATAACAGTCCTAATAACTAATAATATTATTATTTAGGTGCTCCTTCTAAATCAGGGTCAGCACACACTTTCTGTAAAGGGCAAGTTAATAAGTACTTTAGGCTTTGGAGGCCATGCAGTTTCTGTTTGCACCTGCTGAGCCCTGCTGTTGCACCATGAAAGCAGCTGAGGATAACATGTAAATAATGGGCGAGGCCATGTTCCAATAAAACTTTATAAAAACAGCCAGCTGGTTTGCACACTTTAGTTTGCCTGACCCCTGTTCCAAAAAAGAGCCACATGGACTGCCAGCAGAGAGTGAGTGTGTCTGGGTGGAGGGATGAGAGGAGAAGTTACTTGGTAGTGCTGCTTTAAGTTAAAAGGGTGTAAGCATAAACATCTGACAGCTGGCAGTAGAATATTTTAGAGGCACATCAGAGTAAATATTGGCACCTCAGATTCTCACCAAAGGACAGTGTAGGACACAGAAACTGGGAAAGGCCTGATGGCGGAGGCTCAGCTGAAGTGTCACACACGCAGACTGTTGGGAGCTGAAACAGACATAGACTGTTAGGCATCAAAACTGGTCCAGCGACAGACCTTGTGTTGCGGCTAATGGCCAATTAAGCTCTGCAGATTGATGATGCTAGTAAGACACTTTCTCATGGTTGTTATGGACAAAACTAATAGCCTTGGCTGGATGTGGTGGCTCATGCCTGTAATCCCAGCATTTTGGGAGGCTGAGGCAGGAAGATTGCTTGAGCCTAGGAGTTCAAGAGCAGCCTTGAGTAACATGGCGAAACCTTGTCTATACACAAAATACAAAAATTAGCCAGGTGTGGTGTCACAGGTACTTGGTAAGCTGAGGTGGGAGGATCACCTGAGCCTAGGAGGTTGAGACTGCAGTGAGCCATGATTGCACTACTGCACTCTAGCCTGGGCGACAGAGCAAGACCCTGTCTCAAAAAAAAAAAAAAAAAAAAAAAATGAAGAGCTTCCTTCAACTCCCACACTAACCCCTTCCCCACCAAATCTAGCTTTAATTAAGGATGAAAAGGTCTTATTTTTTGTATTAAAAACCTCCAATTTATTATCCTGCATCTTTAAACAAAGGAAAAATGTCAGTGTTGATGGGCATCTCTGCCTTTTCTATCAGTATTCAGCAGTTAGAGAACAATGTTAGCAAATTGGGAATCCAATATTGAAAGCCCAGGTTCTTTGCCTCTTGTACTTGGCCTTGCATTTGGTCCTAGTGCTTTCTCACTAGACGGTAGGCTCCCTGAGAGCAGGCACCACCTGTGCTGGTACCGAGAGTTGAAGGCTGGCCTATTGTGAGACCTTGCTAAATGGCTGTTACCATTTGATTTTAGCCACCGCAGCAGCACCAGAACTGAGAAATATAGATGCGTGGGTATGTGTGTGTTATAATTTACGTGCGTTTTATTTCAGGAGGAAATGAGAATGTTTAGGATGCGAGTCCAAGAAGTGGTGAAAGAAAATGAAGAATTGCACCAAGAGTTAAATAAGAGTAGTGCTGTTACCAGTGAGGAATGGCAAGTGGCATTGTGTTTCTGCTCTTTTGCTAACTTAAAACAAATGATAATAAAATATGTTATAAAATTATCAAATACATAATTACATTCTTAACTTAAAATATTTTAAGGGAGAGTTTCTAAGAAATTAATAAAGTGAATAAAACCCTAATAAATTATTCTAAACTTATATTTTAAAGATGACTTTTAAAATTCTAAGTAGGTTCTCAAACCTGAAATATAGTTGCTTTCTGCTTTTATTTTCTGAGGTGGTATTTTCTAGGGTGATTTTCCATCTCAGACCTGGAGGGTCTCGTCCCTTCTTAGGCCCCAACGATGGCTCCCAGGGTTTGAGAACAGAAAGCTCAAAATGGCCTCCCAAAACAGAAAGCTCATGAGGCTTGCATGACCAGCTCCCATCTGCCCTGCCCTGGCAGATTCCCTGACAACTGAGGTTGCCCCACTTCCAACCTGTCCTTCCTCCGAAAGCCCTTCTGCACTCCTCACCCTCTAGGGTCATACTGGAATGGCGCTTGTCTATAGTGCTGCCTTCAGGAGAGGCCATTATTGCTCCCTTGTCCCCTCTCCCCTCCCCTCCCCTCCCCTCTCCTTTCTTTTCTTTTCTTTTCAAGACAGAGTCTAGCTATGTTGCCCAGGCTGGAGTGCAGTGGCGTGATCTCGGCTCACTGCAACATCTGCCTCCTGGATTCAAGCGATTCTCCTGCCTCAGCCTCCTGAGTAACTGGGATTACAAGCACCCACCACCATGCCCAGCTAATTTTTGTATTTTTAGTAGAGGTGAGGTTTCACCATGTTGGCCAGGCTGGTCTCGAACTCCTGACCTCATGTGATCTGCCTGCCTTGGCCTCCCAAAATGCTGGGATTATAGGCATGAGCCATCGTGCCCGGCGTCTCTGTTTCTTAAGTTGTTTTAGAGTTAGCGTCTCACTCTGTCACCCAGGCTGGAGTGCAGTGGCTCCATCATAGCTTACTGCAGACTCAACCTCCTGGGCTCAAGCCATCCTCCCACCTCAACCTCCCACCTCAACCTCCCAAGTAGCTGGGACTACAGGTGTGCCCTACCATGCCCAGCCATTTTTAAAATTTTTCATAGAGACAGAGTCTCGCTATGTTACCCAAGCTGATCTCAAACTCTTGGGCTTCAGTGATCCTCCCGTCTTGGCCTCCCAAGGTGCTGGCATTGCAGGCATGAGCCACTGCACCCGGCCCCTTGTCTCCAGTTCTGATGTACCCTTAAACACATGCCCTGTCCCAGTACCTGCCACACTGTGCCTGCCTATCCTGTCTGCCTCCACATCTGCCTCCATCTTCTCCTTTGTGAACTCCTCAAGGGCAGGAACCAGTGTCCTACTCATTTTTGTGTGTGGCCCTGCATCTGGCACAGCAACAGCAAATGCCTGTTAACTGAATTAGAGAAAGTATATGTCTTGAAAAGCCTAAAAGCAATATCTAGACAGGACTAAGAAAACAAATATTACTCACTTTGAGTAGGTATGTTATATTTAGTGTTTTCAAATGCCTTAACATCACTGGAAAAAAATGAAGTATTTTCTATATGTGATGTTTAGAAATCTGGAATTGAGTCAACAGCACTCTTATCAGTGGCTCTCCCTGATTTTGTAGTCACTGATGCGTCAGGTGGGACTGGCCCAGGCAACTCCTGGGTCTTGGTGCTCTGTGACCTCCCTGGCTGAGCTTGGATTTTCTTCCGTCAGGGTTCCTAGTATGTCTCCCCTCGTACCCTCCTTGAACAGTGGCCTGGAAAGCAGCTTAGCCAGGCTGGGGCTCAAGAGACCTCATCAGATTCTGGAACCCCAGATTCCTTCCCTAGCCTTGTATATAGCCACAAATCCAACTTGTCTGCATTTCCTTAAAACAAAATCAATGAAACACAGGAAAGAAAGGCAGGCCCTGCTTTCAAATGCTTTCAAGGGGCTCAAGAGACCTTGTCAGATTCTGGAACCCCGTCTTCCTTCCTTAGCCTTGTATATAGCCACAAATCCAACTTGTCTGCATTTCCTTAAAATAAAATCAATGAAACAAAGGAAAGAAAGGCAGGCCTTGCTTTCAAATCCACAGCCCCGCAGTGTTCCCCAATCCTGTGTTTGTTGGGATTCGAAATCTGCCCCTTGCTCTAGCATGATGGCCCACACCAGCGTGGGGAGAGCATCAGGCTTGCTCAGGGCCTCCCTGAGCAATTCTTGGAATTCACTGCCCTCAAGCTGCAGGAGGGTCTCTGGGCTCTGGAGCATCACACTTGGTGGGCAGAGCTCCTTGCTGCTCTCAGTACCTACACACATGCACGGCTGCTAAACCTGCACGCAGCACTTGGTACACAGACTTCACACTTCAGCAGAAGCTTTCTTTCTTTTTTTTTTTTTTGAGACAAAGTCTTGCTCTGCTGTCCAGGCTGGAGTGCAGTAGCATGATCTCGACTCACTGCAGCCTCCACCTCCCAGGTTCAAGTGATTCTCCTGCCTCAGCCTCCCAACTACCTGGGATTACAGGCGCCCACCACCATGCCTGGCTAATTTTTTTTTGATTTTTAGTAGAGATGAGGTTTCACCACGTTGGACAGGCTAGTCTCCAACTCCTGACCTCAGGTGATCCACCTGCCTCAGCCTCCCAAAGTGCTGGGATTATAGGCATGAACCACCACACTTGGCCCAGCAGACGCTTTCTGCTTGGTTGCCAGTAATTTCTCAATGAACTTCTGGGCTGCAAGTAAAGTTTGTGTATTTCTTTTCCTAACTTCCCCTGAATCACTGACTAACCTCAGGCTTAATGGGTCTGTTTCTTTCTCTATAAAATAAAAGGGAGGCTGGAGGCAGTGGCTCATGCCTATAATCCCAGCACTTTGGGAGGTTGAGGCGAGAGGATCAGTTGAGGCCAAGAGTTTGAGACCAGTGTGGCCAACATGGTGAAACTGCTTCTCTACTAAAAATATAAAAATTAGCCAGGCGTAGTGGCACATGCCTATAATCCCAGCTACTCGGGAGGCTGAGGTGGGAGAATCACTTGAACCCAGGAGGCGGAGGCTGCAGTGAGCCTAGATCTTGCCACTGCACTCCAGCCTGGGCAACAGAGTGAGACCCTGTCTCAAATAATAATAAAATAAATAAATAAAACAAAATAAGAGGGAGTGTTGAACCAAATCTGAGATTTTGAACTTTTTTTAGGAATGGGGGATCAATCCCTTTCATTTTAAAAAGAAATGGCTCAGGCTCAGTGGTTCACCCCTGTAATCCTAATGCTTTGGGAGGCTGAGATGGGAGGAGCACTTGGGGCCAGGAGTTCACGGCTGCAGTGAGCTATGATCACACCACTGTGCACCAGCCTAGGCGACAGAACAAAACCTTGTCTCAAAAACAAAACAAAAGCAAAAACAAAACAATTAAAATTAGCTGGTCATGATGGCATGCACCTGTAGTCCTAGCTAGTCAGAAGGCTGAGGCAGGAGGATCTGTTAAGTCCAGGAATTCAAGGCCACAGTGACCTCTGATGGTGCCACTGTACTCCTGTCCTGCCTGGGTGACAGAGCAAGACCTTGTGTCTAAAAAATAAAAAATAAAATGAATGCAGGGAGGGAGAAAGGAAGGAATGAACAAATGAATGAATGAACAAATAAAGAAAAAGTCTTGTAAATTAGTCCAAAACGCAGCCGGGCACAGTGGCTCACGCCTGTGATCCCAGCATTTTGGGAGGCTGAGGCGGGTGGATCACCTGAGGTCAGAAGTTTGAGACCAGGCTGGCCAACATGGAGAAACCCTGTCTCTACCAAAAAATACGAATACAAAAATTAGCTTGGTGTGGTGATGCATACCTGTAATCCCAGATACTCAGGAAGCTGAGGTGGAGGTTGCAGTGCGCCAAGATCTTACCACTGCACTCCAGCCTGGGCAACAGAATGAGACCCTATCTCTCAATAAATAAATAAGTAAATAAATAAATAAATAAGTCTAAAACATAAAACAGACCATCATGGAGCTGCCCAGTTTGTGGCGGGAATGAGGAGGCTAGCACAGACCAGTTTTGGGTGAGGCCCTCCTGACAGCATGGCAGCCCACTCCATGGGTGCTGGTAGCAGGCAAGAGACACCCCCACAGTGCCCAGGAGCCAGTCACTGCATAGCCACGGTTGGGACCACACCATTGTTACAGCCTGACTCCTTTCATCTTGTCTGTTTCCTTCCTCCTCCTTACCTTTAGGGTTTCAAGTGGAAAATCAAGATTGTTTACTGCTTTAGTAAGTAAACTTACCACCCAGTGTACTTTGGGTGGTCAACACTTCACTAGATGATTTCTAAAGTCCCTTCAGCTCATTCTAATCAGAATTTGTGATCTTAAGGACTGAGCTGGGCTGGAGTTTACATTGCACTGGAAGGAGAGGATTTGCTTGTGCTTGAGAGGAAGGCTGGGGCAGATTCATACAGTTCTAAGAAACCATTTCAAAGCCTGCTAACAGTCTTTTTTTTTTTTTTTTTTTTTTTTTGCAGATATGCTACTGATTACAAAGGAGTATTTTAAAATTAAAATGGGAACTCACTAAATTCTTTAAATATGTTCCGTATGGGCTTAGGAATAATATAGTGGGTGGCAGGACTAGAGGTTTATACATATGAAACTTCATCAGCCATTTAGTGACTATTCAAGCTGGGTACTGTGCACATGGGACAGTCTCCTACTCTATCCTCTTTACTTCTGTACATGTTTGAAATTCTACATCTGAAAGCGTTTCTGAAGAAGTCGGTAATTCAGACTCGCGGCTGTCCTTCCCCAGCTGACTGCAAATGGCAGGATTTGCTGCTGTGTTAATATGTTTAACATGGAGACATGGCTTGATATTCATTACCTATAATGCACCCATTGCTTCCTTTTAGATTCCAGAGTGTTTCTGTAACCATTCAGCACCTGAATCACAGTATTTCATCTTGTAAATCAATTGCAGGCGTCAGTTTCAGACTCAAGCAAAACTGGTTTTAGAGGAAAACAAGTTGTTGCTGGAGCAGTTGGAGATTCAGCAAAGGAAAGCCAAGGACAGCCACCAGGAGCACCTCCAAGAAGGTGAGGTCCTTCCAGCGAGGTCTGGCCATGCAGTGAAGTCACTATTGTCATTTTACCCTTCTATCTCCCTCCTGCCGGGGGCCCCAATTGAAAATGAGAGAAGTCATGTTTTACATTCTTGACTAAAATGCGGCTGTTTATAACCTTTCCATGTCATTACCCTCAATGCATAGATAGCTTTTTCATACTCCACAGTGTCTCTCATCATCCCATGGGTTTGTAAATCACTCGCAGGGATAGTGCTAGACTCAGCAGAACTGGTTTTGGGGTAAAATAGTACCTTAGAAATGGGAAAGATCATGCGAGGTAAACATCTGAAATAACACAGGGTCTCTTCCCAGATGTTTGCTGGATGAGTAAATAAGCAGAAATGTTCACGTTCTAAACAGTTCCCCTGTGTCCTTCCTTCCTTCAGTGCTGCGGACATGGGAGGCGACATCTCTGCAGATTAGATCTCTGTCAGACGCCTTCTGAGAGTGTCCCTCTTCCCGTGCCTTCCCATGCACTCTCCCAACCCCTAGGAGCTTCACAGTCTGTGACAGTGCACAACTGTAAGGAGGCCAGGCTAAGAGTCATCGTTTCTGCTTTAAAACCACAATTTATGAGTACAAAAGATAGTGGCATTTTTTCCCTTTGTTTTACTGATTTTTCTTTCCTAGTGAAGAATGGCATAGGCTGGGAAACTGAAGCACAAGTCATCTTGCATGAGGCCGTGGCACCCCGAGAAGCAGATGGAGGTTTTCCCCTCTCCAGCTGCTTTTGGAATGGCAGCCCCTTCCATGCCATGGCAGGTCCATGAGCAGACCCTGCTGTTGCTGCAGTTGCGGGGCTAGCACTTCCTGTTTCTGAGAACCAGGTTGTGTTTAAAAATGAGAGCAACTCCCAGAGAGGTGCACAGGACTTTCCTCCATGTGATTTCTCCTGAGACCTGCGTGGCCCAGGAGTATTTGCCTTTACTCTGGCATTGTTAAGGGGAGAGGGGAAACAGAGTTGTGGAGCCTCTTATCTTTGTTTTCAGGGTTAGGGATGACATTAGTTTCCTATTTACTGGGCTTAATTTTCTTGAACATACCAGATCTGAACAGAAAGAGGATTTCTGGTCACATGGGGCAGGGAAAACCTTTTGACCTGTATGATTCAGTGAGTTGCCTGTGCTGTTTTCCCATTGCCCAGAAACGGCCATTCACTTTGACCAATTAGATATTTTCTTTTTTTTTTTTCTTTTTTTGAGACAGTCTTACTCTTGTTGCCCAGACTGGAGTAGAGTGGCGTGATCTAGGCTCACTGCAACCTCTGCCTTCCAGGTTCCAGCGATTCTCCTGTCTCAGCCTCCCAGGTAACTGGGAGTACAGTCACGTGCCACCACTCACAGCTAATTTTTGTATTTTCAGTAGAGGGGGTTTCACCATGCTGGCCATGCTGGTCTTGAACTCCTGACCTCAAGTGATCCACCCACCTTGGCCTCCCAAAATGCTAGGATTACAAGTGTGAGCCACTATGCCCAATCACCAGTTAGATATTTTCATAGAGTAGAGAGATGTACAGTTTTATGCTACAATAAATACCTCTAAGTGCCAGCGTCAGCAGATGCTCAGGAAATGTCTTATTACATACAACTATGTAACACAGGATGAAAATATTTATGACTTACTTTAGATACAGGACATAAAATAAAAGTTTAATGAGGAAAGGCAAGGAAAATAATAAATCCAGTTCTTAGTTTAACCATGTTTAATGTCCTTAAAAATCTTGAAAATCTTGTAGCTTTAGGGACAATGTTATGACATATGCTTGCACACCCGTGTGTGATTTAAGGCTTCAGTCTTAGGAAAGTCAGTTAGTTGAAGACTGGAATCATTTTGGTAAAATATTATAGTGGATTTTATTTTTAAAAGTATATATTTAGTGAGTGCTTAATGTAAAGATAGTGATTTCTTTTGGCTTTTTTGGTTTTTGTTTTTGGAGACAAGGTCTCACTGTGTCATCCAGGCTGGAGTGTGGTGGCCCAGTCACGGCTCACTGTAGTCTTGAACTCCTGGGCTCAAGCAGTCCTCCTGCCTCAACCTCCCGGATATCTGGGACCACAGACGCATGTCACCATGCCCTGCTCATTTTTAAATTTTTGTGTAGAGATGGGGTTTCACTGTGTTACCCAGGCTGGTCTGAAACTCCTGACCCCAAGCAATCCTCCCCTCAGCCTCCCAAAGGGCTGGGTTTACAGGTATGAGTCACTGTGCTCAGTAGGGACAGTAATTTGTAAGGACAAAGCCTTTGGTGTTAATTTATAACACTCCAAAAGATCTTTTTTTTTTTTTTTTTTCTGAGAGAGTCTCATTCTGTTGGCCAGGCTAGAGTGCGGTGGCATGATCTCAGCTCACTGCAGCCTTTGCCTCCTGAGTTCAAGTGTTTCTCGTGCCTCAGCCTCCTGAGTAGCTGGGATTACAGGCACCCACCACCACGCCTGGCTAATTTTTGTATTTTTAGTAGAGACAGGGTTTCACCAACTTGACCAGGCTGGTCTTGAACTCCTGACCTCGTGATCCACCCGCCTCAGGCTCCCAAAGTGCTGGGACAGGTGTGAGCCATCACGCCCAGCCCAGAAGATCTTTAAAAGGTCAGTTTTATCAGCTGACTTTCATTAGTATTTCCTAATAGCCAATAATTGTGTTTTATGAGGTCTTCTGTGCCAAGTTTTTATCCTTCTCTTTTGATTTTCAGTTTCTAAGCTGAATAAACAACTAATGCTCCTGGAGACGAAAACCCAAGGCCAGGAAAAGGAGCTGGTGGAGAACAGGGAACAGCTGGAGATTTTACATGCCAAATGCCGAGAACTCAAAACACACTCGGATGGCAAAATTGCAATGGAAGTTCATAAATCAATTGTAAATGAATTAAAAAGGTAAGGATTTAATGTTTTGCCTTTTGTTTTTTTCCAAGACAGGGTCTTTCTGTGTTGCCCAGCCTGGTCCCAGACTCCTGGGCTCAAGTGATCTGCCCATCCCAGCCTCTCAAAGTTTTGGGATTACAGGCATGAGCCACCGTGCCCAGCTGATTTAATGACTTTTCGAGTATAATGAGTCACTCTGCCTGTGGTTATAGGGAGAATGGAGAGAGGTTGCTCAGTTCAGTTCTTTCTGGGTTTCTTCACCTACGGTCATGCACAGCAGAGCGGCACAGGTGTCTGTCTGAAAGTGAGAATGGGACTTTTTTTTTTTGAGACGGACTCTCACTCTCTTGCCCAGGCTACAATGCAGTGGCGCAATCTCAGCACACTGTAACCTCCACCTCCTGGGTTCAAGCGATTCTCCTGCCTCAGCCTCCTGAGTAGCTGAGATTACAGGGGTGCATCACCATACCTGGCTAATTTTTGTATTTTTGGTAGAGACAGGGTTTCACCGTGTTGACCAGGCTGGTCTCAAACTCCTGACCTCAAGTGATCTGCCTGCCTTGGCCTCACCTCCCAAAGTGCTGGAATTACAGGTCTGAGCCATCACAACCAGCCTGACTTTCTTTTTCTTTTAATAACTTTGGTAATAAATGGTAAATTAAAGTAGGGCCTGGCTCTCCTTGAGGGCTGCAGTCTGCACTTTGTGTGTGATTTTTTTTTTCATTCTGTTTTGGCCTTTATTAATTTTAGAACCAAAGGCAATTTAAAATAGTGGAACTGGACTGGGAGTGGTGCCTCATGCCTGTAATCCCAACACTTTGAGAGGCAGAGGCAGGCAG